>NC_141690.1:277196800-277374300 GCF_964263255.1 Lissotriton vulgaris
AACTTCAATATCAGGCCTAAAACACCTTTAATAAGGGACCTCAACCTCCGCACCTGGGCACAGGCCCATTAGTATGTGGGTGTCACCATTATCTAGGCCCACATTCTTTAGGGGCAACGCATGGGCTACAGGCTACCTCAGGGATCTAAACAGTGGTAATGGGCGCAGTCCCAAAGGGGAGGGGGGCTCCAGATTCAATGTCCCCTTCCAACAGGGGCCCCTCAACACTCTGGGCCTATTCTGTCACAGGGTACTCTAGGGGTCGCACACAGGGGTAACTAGCAGTCTCCTCCTGTATCGTCTGGCCCTTCGTTGCAGGTGCCCACTGCCAAGCGGGGCACCTGGAGAAATATACTGTTCCTGGGGGCGGCAGTTCACCACGGAATGCTGGCACCGGGGGTTGGGCACTGACAGTATGCCCCGATACACCCCCCAACACAGTCTGTTTGAGCCCCACACTCACCGGGCTCTTGGCAATGTCTCCACGCTTCTGCTCCTTGCTCCGGGCTTCCTGGGCAGTAGGGTGGAGGCAGGCACCGACAATGTGCCTCGAGGCCTCACCTGACAGACGCAGGCACTGCTCCCCGAGCGGAGGTGTGGTATTCTCCTGCCCTATTTACAAGGCTGAGAGGCGGCAAGATCTGGCACGGTAGCGCTTAAGAACACAAAAGGAGCCTCTTCCAGCTGAGTAGCGCTAGCCACCACACAGCGCTTCTCCTCAGCCCAGCTCCTCATACAGCGCTTCTAGATCACAGCGCTTAGCAGGCAGCACTTATCCAGAGCCAGGCAGCCCTTCCAACAGTCCAGTGCTTAGTTGAAGCGGCGCTTTGCAGGCACACACAACAGGCAGTACAGTTCAGGCACTTCAGGACTACCCAGGGCTTCTGCAGCACAGCGCTTCCAGGATTATAACTTTTTGGCACGCAGCGCCTCCTCCAGGCCCAGCACATCCAGGAGCACAGCGAAATGGGGGAAACAATCCCAGCAGCAGGCCCAGGGTAACACTCCTCACCTCCTGGGTGGCGGGGTCCCAGATGCTCCTTCCCTTCTGGGCGCTTCTTTGCGCAGCGCTTGCGTAGCGCAGGGTCCCGGCAGCTCCAGGGACCTAGTGGGGCCCTCCTTCCTCAGGGGCCCGGGGGACAGAGCAGTAGGCACTGCTGGGCCAGGTCAGCAGAATTTGGGGGTTTCATCAAAGCAGGGTGGTAGGCTTTCACCATCCCCACTGCAGCGTGGCCCTCCTCCTACACGGCAGCCTGAACTCCTGAAGTGAGGCTTCACAAGCCCTGGGGACAGTAGGGGGGTTCTGGATGGGTACAGGGCCCACCACACAGGCCCAAGTTGTGGTATCCCCTTGCAGAAAGTCCCCTCAAATTCCTGTCCCAGCTCTCTTTCTCTGCACATCACATCTCTACTGCTCCCCCTATACCAGAAAGCCTGGAAGCTTCTAGAAGGTCTCTCCAAATGCTGGGATTGCTGGGTACCAGACAACTAGACCGCTAACCCACCTCAGACAGGCGAACTAGTTCTAACTGGCTCAGGGGGAGGAGTAGAGCACCCTGGCTGCTAGACTTTCCCTCCATATGCAGGGGTGGCTGGGTACCTAACAACTAGATTGCTAACCTCCTGCAATCTGGTTGCACAACGCATAGCCTTGGCAGCCATTTTAAATGCAAAACACAAATGCAGTATTCAGTAACCTTTACCATGGGGGAGACATCCTACATTAGGGGGGCGAAAAGCGAACATTTTTGGGAAAAGGGGCCAAGTCCAACACACGTGCACAGACGAGCCTCCGGTCTAAAGATGCAGTGGGAGCTTCCTCACTATCACTTGACAGAGGAGTCCCGCTCTAAAGGTGTACAGGAAGCCTCCTCACTAACACATGCACAGACGAGCCTCCAGTCTAAAGGTACACAGGAAGCTTCCTCACTAACACTTGCACAGAGGAGCCCCGCTCCAAAGGTGCACGGAAGCCTCCGCACTAACACATGCACAGATGAGCCTCCAGTCTAAAGGTTCACAGGAAGCCTCCTCACTAACACGTGCACAGATAAGCCACCGGTCTGAAGGTGCACAGGAAGCCTCCTCACTAACACATGCACAGGTGAGCCTCTATACTAATACATGCACAGACGAGCCTCCAGTCTTAAAGTGCACGGAAGCCATCTCACTAACACGTGCACAGACGAGCCTCCAGTCTAAAGGTGCATGGAAGCCTCTGCACTAACACATGCACAGACAAGCCTCCAGTCTAAAGGTTCACAGGAAGCCTCTGCACTAACACGTGCACATGTGAGCCTCCTGTCTAAAGGTCCACAGGAAGCCTCCTCACTAATACGTGCACAGTTGAGCCTCTATACTAACAAGTGCACAGGTGAGCCTCCACACTAACACATGCACAGAGGAGCCACCAGTCTAAAGGTGCACAGAAGCCTCCTCACTAACACGTGCACAGACGAGCCTCCAGTCTAAAGGTGCACGGAAGCCTCCTCACAAACACATGCATAGAGGAGCCTCCAGTGTAAAGGTTCACAGAAGCCTCAACACTAACACATGCACAGATGAGCCTCCAGGCTAAAGGTTCAAGGAAGCCTCCTGACTAACACATGCACAGATGAGCCTCTACACTAACAAGTGCACACGTGAGCCTCCACACTAACACGTGCACAGAGGAGCCTCCGCTCTAAAGGTGCACAGGAAACATATGCCACTGATGGGCTCCACGCTAACATTGTAACAGAAGAGTTTCATATATTAACTGGTGCCACTGGTGGGGTTCGCCACTAACCTGATAACAGAAGAGTCTCAGTATTAACACGTGTCACTGGTGGGCCCCACGCTAACATGGTAACACAAGAGTCTCTGTATTAACTCATGTCACCAGTGGGCGTCCACAGTAAAATAGTTTCAGAATAGTGCCAAAGGCAAGCCCTTCTGCACCGATCTGCGCTTCTGCTGCACCAGTGCCAAGGACCCTGGATCTCAAAACATCCACCGCTATGACTCAGCTAACCTCCTAACACTCAGCACCGGGAGGAACAATAACTGCCAGCTGTCCAAGCTGAGCACCTATAGACCCCCCGGACCCTGCGCCCCATTCGCCTTGACCATCGTTGACCTCATCACATCCCACGCCATCGCCTTGATGGACTACACACCCATCGGAGTCCTGAACTTCCACCTTGACAACCCCAGTGACCCCAACTCCAGCATCCTCCTGGACAACCTAGCCAACCTCGGCCTGAAACAGTTTGTAACCACACCCACCCACAAGGCAGGATACACCCATGACCCCATCTTTGCCGGAGGTAACAGCATCCACTTCAGATACACAACCCAAGCCCCCCGGATGGATCACCACTGCGTACACTTCAACGTTGACAAACACCAACACTGCACCCACCACAAAGGAACTGGAGCAAAATCACTGAGGAGCAGCTCAACTCCACCCTCAACTACAATGCCCCCACCACCTTGACCGACGCCGACCTCGCGGCCAAAGAAGTCCACAGATGGATCTCCAACTGCGCAGACGAGCTCGCACCGCAACGCAACTCCGACAGACAGCGCCCCAGAAAAGCCACTGGTTCACCGCCGATCTCCAAAAATCCAGACACACCTGCAGACGCCACGAGGCAAACTGGAGAAACAGCAAAACGCCAGAAGGCCACACAACCTACAAGAACACCATGACAGAATACCATCAACGCATCAGATCCACCAAAAGGACTTTCATCCAAAACAAAGTCCTCGCCAATTCCAGCAACTGCAAGGAACGCTTCAGCATTATCCAGGAATTCATCAAGCCCCCCAGCAAATCCACGGACATCACCCCCTCCCAGGACATCTGCGACAAGCTCGGATCCTACTTCCATCTGAAAATTAATAGCTTCTTTGACAACTTCAACGACCAGATACCTAACGCCGAAACCACCTCCTCCCCAGCAATGCCAGAAAGCCTACTGTCTCCTCATGGGCCACAGTCACCACCGAAGACACCACTTCGACCATGAAAGGCATGCACTCAGGGACCCCCACAGACCCCTGCCCACCGCACATCTACCACAGAGCCACCACAGCCATTGCTCACGAACTACAACACACCATCAACACCACCTTCAAGTCCGGCATCTTTGCAGACAATTTTTAACACGCAGAAGTCAAACCCCTGCTCAAGAAGCCTAAAGCAACCCCCACAGACCTTAAGAACTACCAACCCATCTCCCTCTCCCTTTCGTGGTCAAAGTCACAGAGAAGATTGTTAATGCCCAGCTTACAAAATTCTTGGAAGAAACCTCGATCCTCGACCCCTCCCAATCCGGCTTCCACAGCAACCACAGCACCAAGACCACTCTACTCGCCGCCAGAGATGACATTCACACCTTCCTACTCAACCTCTCTGCAGCATTCAACACCGCCTACCGCCGCACACTCCCCGCCAGCCTCCACGACCCCGGCATACATTGAACAGCCCTTGACTGGATCCGCTCCTTCCTCAATGGCAGAACCCAAAGAATCAGACTGTCACCCTTCCTCTCCGTCCCCACGGAAATCAACTGTGAAGTACCAAGAATCGTCACTCAGCCCCAAACTCTTAAACATCTACATGGCCCGCCGTGCCACCATCATCAAACACCACGGACTCAGCATAGTATCCTACACTGAAAACACCCAGCTCATCCTCTCCCTCACCAAGGACCCTACCACCACCAGACTCAACTTCCAGGAAGGAATGAAGGACATCACATACTGGATGAGCAGCAGCTGTCCGAAGCTCAACTCGGAGAAGACAGAGGTCCTCGTCCTCTGACCCTCCCCCTCCGCATGGGACAACACCTGGTGGCCCACTGCCTTCAGCAGCCCTCCCACCCCTATGGACCATGCCCGAACCTTCGGCATTGTACTAGACTTCTCCCTCTCCGTGACCCGACAGGTCAATGTCGTTGCTTCCAGCTGTTTCTACACCCCCGGCATCCTCCGAAAGACCGTCAAATGGATCCCCCCGGAATCAAGGAAAACCATCACCCAGCACTCATAACCAACAGACTGGACTACAGAAATGCCCTCTACCTCGGGATCAACAAGTCACTGCTCCACAAACTCCAGACCATACAGAACATCGCAGCCAGACTCGTCCTCGGCATCCCTCGACTAGGGGTGGCCACAATTTACAAAATCGTGTTACGTAAATCTCAGCGAAACGGTAAAAAATCTCAGCGAACATGCAGAAATTCCACGAACCCGCGGAATTCCTTGTCCGCAATGTTTTTTTCCTGTTCGCAATTGCTGTTTGCATGCTCGGGGGAAAATATCTTGTGAATACGCATTTTGAGAACGCGAACAAGCAAAAAAATTTGCGAAGTCGTGGAACGAAGAATTTTGGGCAATTTCGCGTTCTCCGCGGAACGCGAAATTACTCAAATTCTGCAAATTCCTCAAGTGGAACGGAATTTACTGCCCAGGCCTACCCTCGACACAAAGACATCACCCAACACCGGAGTAACCTCCAAGGGCTCCCTGTTGAGAAAAGAGTTACTTTCAAGGTACTCACCCATGCCTACAAATGCCTCGATAATACCGGACCCCAATACCTCAATGAGAGGATCTCCTTTGGCGTACCCAAGAGAAAACTCCGATCCATAGAACTTGCCCCGCTGAAACCCCATGAATCCGCAAAGCCAGAACAGGTAGAAGAGCCTTCTCCTACATCGTGGCCAAGATCTGGAATGATCTCCCGATCAGCATCAGACGAGCCCCCTTCCAGAACATCTTCAGGAAGACACTCAAGACCTGGCTCTTCGACTGAGGGAGTTGCCTATCACCCAACCCCCCCAGCACTTTGAGACCCTCACTGGTGGGTAGCCCGCTTATAATTCCCGTGATTGATTGAGAGCATCGGTACCCCAGAGGTCTCCCTTGAGCTGACGCATGTATTATACCACCCATGATAGACCATTCAAAATGGAACTACAGGCCTGCCATTGCAGCTTGTGTAAGTTTGTGCATGCACCACTTACTAAAGATATAGGTTTTCTATATCTAAGGGTCACTGCACTTAAAACATATAAGTAACCCCTATAACAGGCCTTTACAATCCTGAGGGCAGGGTGCTTAGTTCTACGTGAGCGTTGTGCCCCTGCATGAGCAGGACACCCCTGCAGCTTATGGAGTCCATTCTCACGGGTTGTCAGTGAATCAGCCATATATTATATAGAGGGGTATTACTTGACCGCATAATGGCCATCTCAAAAACTGCTGCAACGAATCCTATCATGTTTGGTGTCAAACACATTGGAATCATACCCCCACACTGTAAACAGTGTGGGAGGTATGACTCCAAGCACCGGGAGAACACTATATTAGGCTCTCAGTGTTTCCGGGACCAGCTTTCTAGTACCGGACAGCACAACATTGTTGCTGCCGACCAGAGACACATTTCTGCCCTCCTGCTGCTGAACCAAGCTTGAGCAGGGAAAGACAGAACAATAGGCATCCTGTCACAGGGAGGTGTTAGCACTTCCCAGACAGGATTTGGTGTATTAGGGCTGGGCGAGTGCGCTTGCCAGCACCTGAAAGTCTGCATGATGGGCACAATTGGTGTCCCTGTGCATAGTCCAATTTAAACCAGCCCTGGGAGCCATTGGCTCCCGCTCTGGCGTGAAACTGGACAAAGAACATGGAAGTAACCACCCCTCTGGCCAAACCCTCACCTGGGAGGGTCCCCTGAATCTTCCCACCACTTTCCCTAGAATACTTAAGGGCTTACCTGGTGTAGGTCCGTAGATTTGTCATGGGAAAAGATACAGTACTGAAACCACTGCACTTCTACTATCTGGGCACTCTGACTTCGCTGAACTTCATTTGGGCCTGACTTTGTCTCCCTTCCAGTCTGCTGCATCGTCTGTGCCTGTACATCAGACAAGAATCTTCCAAGGCCTGTGAAGCATCAAGGACAACCAAGGTAGTCTCCCTTGGAGTGAAGGAGTCACTCCCCTGCATTCGCAGGCACCTCAACACAGCTGATCTGTCTGCAGATCCCGAGTTCCTACAGAATCCGAAGGGTACAAATGTAAATGTGTTTGTATTTATATAGCGCCTTCTACCCAGAGGTCTCGTAGCGCTGTATTCATACCGCTGTGGAACCCTTCCTGGCTTTCCTGTGAGATGTGAATATGGAGAAAGAGGAAATTCCACTTGCAGTGTAACAGTTACGAAACATTTGTTAATAGTAGCTGAGTGGCTCATTATTTTCCTTGTTTTCCTACACAGACCCCCGAGGAAGGGTCTAATAGGACCCGAAATGCATTGGGTAAATGCTGAATGTATAAGCTAAAACCGTCACAAATAAAAAATTGCAGTTTTTGAAGAACTGAATAAAATAAATAAATTCAAGTTTGAAATCAAGATAAATTTTGATGGATTTTCTATTGAGATTGGATAATGGGATAAAGACCACGTAGGTCTAAGTACAAATGTGCACACCTCCACCTGCAAGTGGAATTTCCTCTTTCTCCATATTCACATTGATATAGTGTTCTTTGACAAAACACTAGGAGGGAGTCGTACAAAACTGATTCCGAGAACAAACAAGTATATAAATAAGAAAAAATCGGAGTGCTAGATGGACATTCATAAAGAGTTTCCTGTGAGATGTCCACTCCTGGGCACCCCCAAGGTGAAGCCAGGCATCCAAGCGCTGCTGGGGCCGTTGTGGAGATTAAGCAAGCTATTGCCCAGAGTCACAGAGTGGGACCCATGATTAGAATAGGCACCGAGGCGAGAATGATCAGGTCCGGGGAGATTGAGATCAAGAGCCATTGAGGCAGGAATTGAACCCTGGTCCCGGGTCAGACCTCTGCATCAGGGTCTGCCGCTCTAACCATTGAGCCGCCACGCTTCTCCACAACAATGCAGGTGGTAGATATCTACGTCTCTCGAGGCCCCAGCTGCCCTCTCACCAAGTCTGAGGTCAGAATCCCTTGTGGTGGCTACATTAACCGGACCCCTGTGCATAGTGTACCTTTGCAAGTGCAAATGCTTGCTGGCAACTCTTCTACAAGTGCATTGGGCAACTTCCTCTACTAAGATATTCAGTCACATCGCCTCGTCGCCACCCTGTCCTGCTCCTTTTGGTGAGCTGCTTGAGGCCCTCTCGCGATCCCTGTGCCTCCAGCCTGTTGGTTCAATGTAAAAAGTTGTTCTGAAATTCTCATTCTATTTAACGATTTGTAACTTCTTCAAGGCTTAAATCTATAAAGATGTAGATTCCCATGAATGGCTTTGTCCACCCGAGACCCACAAATATACATGGTTCACAAAGAATTTCTAAATTCCCTTAATAATGTAATAACGGCACCAAAAAGATTATTTGAGGAGCTGACTCCAAAAGGGCTGGATCTCGGAAAAAGGTGTCTCCAGCCTCAGATGGATTGCGAAGGTTATTCGTTATTGAGGCGTAGTAATGCGAGGGCTGTGATATGTCCCTGAAAAAGTCGATCTGCGCAGCGAGCTATTCCACCCATGATCCGGGCATCTTGTCACTGCCCAGATCGTGGGTGGCCGAAATAGCTCGCTACGCCTCAATAAACGAATAACCTGCGCAATAAATCTGAGGCTGGAGACACCTTTTTCAGAGTTCCTGTCCTTTGATCTGCCGGAACCCCAATATTTTGAGTTGATTCATTTACCAATATTGTTTATTGATTGTTTATTCATGTATTTATGTTTATTTATAGAGCACATTCACATACTGAACAGAAATGATGCACATAAGGGTAGAAATTATACATACTTATTAACTGTAGTTTTGTTTGGGATAATAAACCGGAGAAATTGATTAAATCATGTCTACATCAATGCTGAGTTTTGAGAGGTGATCAGTGTCGCAAGGTAGCCAATAGAAAGGCTCCATTGTCCAGCCTCAAGATGGACTTGTCACATTTTGAATGTGATTTGCGTCTTAGCATTGTCTGGACAGACACCTATTCAGGAACGCTCCAGCTCACACTATGTAGTGCAAGGGCCACAGTGCCCAGAACCTGTCTTCCATCCGCCTCATCTACCATATTCTGAATTCTGCTCTCTCCCTTCTTTCCAGATTGAAATTGTAATTTTAATTGCATTTATATAGCGCTTACGAGGGGATGACACTGGTTCAGTCAATGTTCATATTTTATTTTATATGGGGATTCATATGGCGCGAGCAAGACCCTTTCGGGTGACAGACTGGTCACTTTACAGAAAGCGTACAAAAACATGGAAGAAACCCCACTATATACACATATATACATGCACATATGGAAATAGACAGATCGGAGCAGAAAGTCTAACATAAGTGCAGGCCTAAGAATAATCCGGCGTCACAAGAATGAAGAAATAGGCGCAAGGAAGCCTTCAAGTGTGGGAGGAGTATGTTGGATAGGAGAGGTTTTACTTCCTTCTTTATTTCTGGCTTAAGTAGGAGGGACTATTGTGGCGGAGCGCTTTGTGGGCCACGCCATACCGGCAATTTTCAATGAATCCTGGCCTTGTTGGGTAGCCATTTCAGTGATTGGAGGTCGAGGTGATATGATCACTTTTTTAGGTCTCGTAGCGATACAGCGCGTCAGCGCTGTACTCGCCGAGATCTTATGTCAGGGAGCATGCTTCCCAGGAGACAGTCTGGGTCGCGCGCTTTGCCTTTTCCGCCGGCCGCGCGCGCGCGAACGCGCTCGCCGTGTCTGTCTCCTGGGAAGCATACATACACAGGCACCCTCTGCACGCATGCGCACACACAGACACACACACAAGCACACATCCACGCACGCACACATACAGAGACCCCCGTCGCGCACACACACACACGCTCCTCCGTTGCACACACACAAGCGCACCGCCCCCCATCCCACTTACCGCCAGTCCGGTCTTTCCCCTCATCTCGTGCACAAGCTGCGCAGGACACCAGTTTATGCATCCCCTCTCCTCGCGCGCCACAGTCCACGTCATCACGTCATCACTTCGCCCGACAGAAAACGTGCCACGTGACGTCGCTGGTGGTGTTGTTATTCTGTCCCAATATGGCGTCTATCATGGAAGGTCCGCTAAGCAAATGGACGAACGTTATGAAAAGTTGGCAGTACCGCTGGTTCGTGCTGGATTACAACGCGGGTCTCTTGTCGTACTACACGGTAAGGGAGCGGCAAGTTCTACGTGACTTACTTTTTGGGGGTGTCTAATGCATGTGGGCGGGGCATCTAATTTACAGAGGATGACTTTTGGAGAGAAGCAGAGTGGAGGTCATGTGCGATAAAGTGCCTGGCAGCAGCAGAGAGCGCTGTGCTGACATCAGTGACAGTTCTGCCTTCGTAGCACCCTCACGCAGGCCCCGTGGTATGGACAGCGCCTTGCAGTAATGGCAGATGCACTCTCGGCGCTGCACAAAGCGTCACTATCTCAGTGTGCATTGGAAGCCGCAACACACACTAGACCGCGCCTAGAGGTAGTAATTAAGTGCAGTGTGCCCTGCCAGCTTACAAACACACTGCCGCCATCAAGGAGAGTCACCAGGCACTGCGCTGCTGCTCGCTTCAAGGCACCTAGGCGTGTGCACACAGCGTCACTCAGTCACGCTCTTCCTCTCATCCCATTCTTTGCCCAGTTGTCTTCTCTTCTTCTCCATTTCAACCTCTTCTTTCTCTATGCCTCCTGTCTCATGTGCTCCTCCCGTGTTTGTGTGGTTTCTCGTTTGTTTTTTTCCTCTCTCTCCACAGTGCTTGTATCCGTGTTCCACCTTTCTGCTCCTTCAGTGTTCTCCCTTTTCTGTTCTACTTTCCCCTCACCCCACCTTCTCTTTGCCCCTTACCACACCTAACCTTCTCTTCGCGGTCTTTCCACATCTTCCTTTTACATACTTTTCCCTTCTCCCCTGTCCCCAAGCTGAAGACAGTCAAGGGGGGTTGTAAATCCTGTATTTGTAAAGCACGAACAGTTACCCGGAGGCATCCCGGCGTTGGGGGCCGTCAGGAATATTACGCAATTTATTGCCCAGAGTCACATGGTGCTGGGCTGACTTGTTTCCGTTTCCCACCCGCTCCTACATTACGACCGCTCTACCTCACACCAGCTTTTTTATTTATTTATTTTAATTGGAGCTTTTGTGCTAAAAAATATTTATTTTTCTATTTGCCGTCTTCCAAACTGAATTGGAAAAAAAAGAAAACTGGAGCAAAACACACCTATGTAATGTCAGCGAAGTGCGCATACATTCTGATGCATGCTTTTGACAGTGGAATAACTGCACAGCCATTGTGTGGGCATTTTGTTATACATTTTTATTTTGATGATTGTGGGCAGCATCTCAATGCTTTGCAGCCCCACCAAAGGCAATTGGCAAAGCTAATACAGGCTTGAGCAAACTGGGAAACACCCAAGGCACAGGCAGAAGAGTCGATCAAATCCTCAAAACCCCCTGCTTCTGCTCCCACCCCAGCCTCTCTCCATGGAAAGTTCTGTCCTGACGTCCCTTTCCCCTTCAGATACAACTGCCCTCAGCCTGGTCTCCTGAGCCTCCATCTCTGCTCACCACCCATACTTCAATGGTACATTCTTAGACTTTGGTACATCAACAGATGTTAGATTTTTGCCTCACTCTTTAGGGTCTTGAACCTCAGTGACATCATCCAAAAGAATATAGCATCTCAGGGGCCACAAACACAAGCACAAAAACAAAGCAGGGAAAGAGGACTTCCGACCATTTATTGAGGGCCTCACCCTTACCCACCACTATCCGGTCCTACCCTCTTCAAGGGAAACTCACCTGATTTCCAAATCTCCTCAACAAAGACATTCTTTTGAAACCATATTAACGTATAATACTGATTGGCCCAATCCTTCTGCTATTAGTAACACCAATACAGACTTTGCTAAAAATTTAATGCAACCCGTTGTCATATACAATGCCAAAAACTCAAACTTTAATGCTGCGAGACCTATTGCATTGCAAATGCTTGTTTAAACAGCTGATGAGCCTAGCTGCTGCAATTAGTGTAGCCTTCAGCGGTGCAGGTGAGGTTTTCGGGAGGCCCGCCAGGGTGGTACTACATTAGTCTAATTTCGATTGCACAAGCCCATGTACCGCAGTTGTGAGGTCTGCCACGGGAAGGAAGTGTTTTAGTTTCCTAAGAATATGTAACTGATGGTTAGCTCCTCTAGTGATGGTGCTGGTGAGTGTTTGCACGGAGAGGTTTTTGCCCAAGGTTAATCCTAAGAATTTGGCAGAGTTGATGATGTGTGGGTGCAATTCAAGTCAATGCGATGTGGGAGACAGTCTTTGATGTTAGGGTTGGTGGTAGGCGATGAGGTATGAAAACAGTTTTAAGGGCATTGAGTTTGATGTGGTCAAAAGGCAGCCAATGTTGTGTTTTTGTCAAGGTGTTGTCGAGGTTACAAATGTCCTCAGGGGAGGAAACTTTCATGTAGTGTTGGGTTTCATTAGCATACATGTGGTAGGAGACGTCAGAGAGTTTAAAGATTTCAGTGAGGGGTTCCACGTAAAGATTATACAGTGAGAGATTCAAAAGAAGAGGAGAGTCAAGGCTAAAAAGATCCCGCACCAGTCAGCAATAACCTATCTAGGCTAAATCTATTATTGCATTTTATGGTGCACAGGGTCCTGGAACATGACCTCCATATGTTCGAAAGGAAGTGACACAAGTGCCACTAGAACAAATTAAACATGGGGTGGCCCAGCACTCAACTAATGTATCATGTGAATGGAGCTTGTTTATACTCCACAAATTTTAAGACTCAACATCAAAAGAACACTGTATTAAGATCTTCCCAAAAAGTAAGTAAAAGAAACACTGATAAATTTTGATTGTAGTTATCAATCAATCATATAATTTGTAAAGCGCACAACTCACCTGTGAGGGTCTCAAGGCACTGGGGTGGGGAATGCTGCTACTGCTCGAAAAGCCAGGTCTTGAGGAGTTTTCTGAAGGTCAGCAGGTCTTGGGTCTGCCGTAGGTGGATGGGGAAGGTGTTCCAGGTCTTGGCGGCGAGAAGGAGAACGATCTGCCACCAGAGGTAGCTCTTCAGAAGCAGGGGACTGTGGCGAAGGTGAGGTCGGCGGAGCGGAGCTGGCGGGTGGGAGTGTAGAAGCTGAGTCATCTGTTGAGGTACGTTGGTCCAGTGTTGTGGAGTGCCTTGTGTGCGTGGGTGAGGAGCTTGAAGGTTATCGTCTTGTTGTCCGGGAGCCAGTGCAGGTCTCTCAGGTGGGCTGTGATGTGGCTGTGGCAAGGGATGTCGAGAATCAGGCGTGCAAAGGCGTTTTGGATGCGTTGGAGCCGTCTCAGGAGTTTGGCCCAGGCTCCTGCGTAGAGGGCGTTTCCGTAGTCCAACCTGCTGCTGACGAGGGCCTGGGTGACTTTTCTTCTTGTTTCAGTGGGGATCCACTTGTAGATCCTGCGGAGGATGTTGAAGCTGGAGGAGGAGACGGCATTGACCTGTTTAGTCATGGGGAGTTCCTTCACGAGGTTGAAGAGCTCTTTGCTGTTGTGCGCATTGTTGTCTAGGCGGTCTTTGAAGGAGGCCCTTTTGGTGGATCTGATGAGGTGATGGTTTCTGCGGGTGGCGTTCTTGTGGGCTGAGTGACTGTCCGGTGTTCGTTCACGGAGCCAAATCTTCTCCAGCTTTCGGCAGGTTTGCTTGGAAGCCCGGAGGTCTTCAGTGAACCAGCTGGCTTTCTTGTTGGTGTGACTGTGGGAGGGTTTCTTGATCGGGGCAAGGGTGTTGGTGCAGTCGTTGATCCACTGTCTGAGGTTGCGGGTGGCAGTGTTGGGGTCGGTGGGGTCAGCAGGTGGGCTCTGGGCGAGGGTGGTGGTTAGCTGGTCTTCAGTGACTTTGCTCCAGCAGCGGCGAGGCATCTGTTGGGTGGAGTGGTGCGTGGTGGGTTTCTAGAAGGTGAAGTGGATGCAGCAATGGTCGGTCCAGTGGAATTTGGTGGTGTGGTTGAAGGAGACGTGGGGGCTTACAGGGAAGATGGGGTCAAACGTGTGACCGGCAGAGTGGGTGGGTGTTGTGACGAGTTATGGAAATCTTTATTCTTTTCTCAATTTCTTAAAATTCGTAATCACCTATCGCCAAGGCGTTTCGTCCTCATACGGTCTTCTTCAGGGATCCAATGTATTTTAAGATCTTTATTTGGCTTAAGGGAATCTTATATGCAGTAATAGCTTTATTCGATAAAAACATATCATAAAAGCATTTCTTACATCTTAAAAACAATTTTATCAACAATCATCAACGTTAAAACATTTTATATAAAAAACAGCATATTGGGCAGGGGGGCTCATTCACTGGATTAGTAGTTTTTTTGCAGTTCTTAAACGCCAAGCCCAGCCCAAGAATTTTGCCATACAAGTGGAAAAGAAGGGTCTAGCATCTGTACGTAGAATACGTAGGGCTTCTGAATGAGAACGAGTTCCCAAACACCTGCAAAGGGGCTTCAACCACCTACGTCTCGGGGCTGCATAGACACTACATTCAAACAACACGTGGGACACGGACTCTACCCTTAGATCACAGAAGGGGCAGTAAGGTACGGTTTGAGCGGGCGGTTTCCAGGTGGAAGTGAACTCACACAGTGGAAGCACCCCCACCCTAAACTTGATGTACAATGATCTGTCCCATGAGCTCTGAATAGTGTCTAGATAAGGTTCCCTATACGGGGTCTCTTTGACTAACAGAAACAGGGCTACGGATTTGCAATGATTTGTACTTCGAACCCTCTCATTGTCCACCCATGCCCAATAAGCCTTTTTTAGCTGTTGTTTTGGAGGTGCAGTTTTGTTGGCCCAAGCCTCTCCTAGTCCTAATTTATGAAGCAGCTTTTTGACCTCCCTAAGCCAGATGATCTTATGCGAGCCCGGTAGGGACATAATGTCGTTTAAGGCTTCTGCATAACTGCTAAGTTCTTGCACATTCCAGATTCTGGACCATAGGAGAAGTGGGCGTAATTTCGCTTGATCACATATTGCCCGGGTACCTGCGTCTAGTAGCAGTGGGATTGTTGGTGTGCTGTGGGGCAAGCCCATAAGATCTTTGTGAAAGTTGTTCTCAAGATGAGCCGGAGTATCAACTCTGTGAGTGCCCCACAGTTCGGCACCGTATAGTGCCGCGCTCACAACCCTTGCCCTATAAATATCTAGGGGGGCCCCAATTGGTTTTAGTGATGAGGCTCGCTGTTCCTTGAGCAAAGCACCTGCCACCCTTTTGTGAGTCAGAAACACTTTTTGGTTGTGTGCCTTCCAGCTCATGGTGTCGCTGATACGTATACCCAGGTAGTCAAATTCTTTGACGCGATCAAGTGGGACAGAATCTAGGGCCGGTGGAAAAACAGACTTTTTGGGCGGGTTAAGGACTAAAAACTTAGTTTTGCCTATGTTTATAGCCACGCCCCTTCCATCACAGAAGGCCTTGAAGCTGGAGAGCAGCGATTGGATGCCCATTGGTGATTTCGAGATTAGGAGGGTATCGTCCGCGAACAGGAGCGTTGGGATTTTCCTTCCAGCCAGGGTGGGTGCATCTGATGGTTGCTGGAGAAGGTGCTCCACCACTCCGTTAATGTAAAGAGAAAACAGAGTGGGGGCAAGCACACACCCTTGGCGGACGCCCCTGTCCACGGGGATACGAGATGTTTTCTCTCCCTGTGCACCCCATCTAATTTGGGCAAAATTCCTGTCATGAAATTTTACAAGCAACGACAGCAAATAAGGAGGGAGGCCTAACCCATTGAGGACGTTCCATAAGAGTGCGCGTGGTACTAGGTCGAAGGCAGTCCGCAAGTCAATAAAGACTAAGTACAAACTGCCCCCTCCCAGCACCACCACTTTCCAATAGATCATTAGAAGGCGGAACGTCTGCTCGATTGTGCCTGTTCCTGTTCTGAAGCCCGCTTGAAGATCTGACAGGATCCGATTTTCATCGGCCCACTGGATGATCCTGCCCAGTACCACCTTTCCTGCTACCTTTTGGGAAGAGTCCAATAAACTAATTGGTCGATAGTTCGCTGGGTCGTCCCTAGAGCCTTTTTTAAAATAGGTACGACTTCAGCACCCCTCCATGAGTCAGGAAAAACCCCACCCAACAACACCTCGTTCAAAAGGGAGGCAATTAGTCTACTCCAAGAAGGCGGGTAATTCTTAATTAGGTCTCCTGGGATTCCGTCGGGACCTGCCGCTTTGTTCGAGACAATACATCAAATTGCTCTCTCTACTTCCAGGCTGGTAAATAGACTATCATAACACGGGAGGTCGGTTGTAGAATTAGGCAATGAACCCAAAGATGGGCAAGCTAACTGAGACGCACCTGGAGGAGCGGAGTACAATTTCAAGAAGTGGTTAAACCATACGTCCCCAGGAATATTGCAAGTTAGCTGCTGGTCAGTGGGCTTTTCCCTAACTCTTAGTAGGTCCCAGAACCTCTTAGCATCCTTCCTAATGCTTGCCTCTACTAGATCTCCCCAGAAATTAGAATCATAATCCTGCTTGGCTTCGGATATGGTTTTTTTATCAAATTTTCTCGCAGCCCTAATATCAACTGCGTCTTTAGATTTTAATGTGGCGACAAGTTCCCTCTTAGCTGCTCGACATTTAGCAGTGTACCACTTATCAGACTGTTTGGGCAAAATTTTCGAGGGACCCCTACGAGTGGATTGGGGAACAATAAATAAGTCGCTCAGTGCCATTGAATAGAGGTAGGATCTGTTGACCAGTGGGACTTAAGGTGTCCATCCGAGGCTCCACTCCTGCCAAAATAGTCCCGGCTTGGGCCATCCTTGTTTCGTCTGCTGAGACTTTCACCCACTTCAGGCGCCTGCTACAGTTTGTGGGGACTAATTCATGGGAAGATTTCCACTTATATCCGGGTGTTCCATGGCTTCCAACCTGCCAAGGAGGGGTAATAGTTAGCGATAGAGGGTTGTGGTCGCTATCACCCGACACTATAACCTCCATGTCTTGGTGGTATGGCCAGAGGTTGTAGTTGAGCATAATGAAATCAATTCTTGAGGAATGGCCTGGTCTGTTATATGTGTGAGCACCCGTATAGTCAGATTTGGATCGACCATTTGTCGATCTCAAATTGTGCTCCATACAAAGAGCATTGATCTCTATTGCGTTTTGTGACCATTTAGAGATCGGGTCAAGGTTCAGAATCGGAATGCCTCTCCTGGTGTCCTCCTCAAAAGTGTCCAAAATATCTTCTCTAGCCAGTGGCTCGAAACAGCAATTGAAGTCGCCTGCAAGAATTACATGGGAGTCAGCACTGCAGGCAGCCAGATTGCGGTTTAGGCCTGTAGAAGGTAGATGGGATACACCGCCTTTAGCACCCCTTAGGTAGATATTGAAGACTTCCATGTTTCTTCCCCCTTTGTGGGTTATCCTTAGCCACTGGAGATCTGGTGACTGGGTAGTCCTTTCTTTTACACTGAAGCCTAGTGCAATCTTGACCCATATGATAAGGCCGCCAGAAGGGCGACCTTTAGATCCTTGTTCCTGGGCGGCGGGGATGAAGAAGGTGGAGAACCCCACTCTGTGTCTTGGTTCTAGACACCAGGTTTCCTGGAAAAGACAAATGTGATAGGGTTCCAGAAAATCATTCCATTCGGGGATGTCAAAGTTACGACCGAGACCAGCCACATTCCAACATAGGATTTTTAGAACAAAATCACCGGGTGGAGAAGCCTTGGAAGAGACAGTAAGCAGAGGAGAAACAGACGTGTCCACACGTTTAGAAGACCTCGCAGGTGGCTCGGTTTGCTCGTAATTTGGGTTCACAGAAGGGCCAGGGCAGGTAGGACCTGATAGTTCGGTAGAAGTAGGTGCAGGGGGGGTCATGCAGGGTAAGTGTGTCCAATCTTCCTTGCTGGGATTTTCTGTTGTGTCGGATATAGATGGCTCCCCATCAAGCAATGGGCTATTTGGTCGTCCTACTCGGCTTGCTACAAGCTCAGGAGCAGGACGAGCATTGAGATGTTGCCCCTGCGATGTCAAGATTTCCCTTCGGGGTTGTTTGGCTGATTGCACAGGGAGTCAATCCACCTCCTCTAAGCTCCCAAATCTGTTGTAGGTAGAGAGACCATTCCAGTGTAGGAGGGTCTCCTTGTAGCCCCGGGACTTATTCAGCCGTAGATGGTGTTGAACCAATGTCCAGTTATCCCCCTGGTTTCGGCTTGGTCGAGGAGGATAAAAAAAGGACAGTGGTTTAGGTATAACTGAGGAGTCATCATTACTGGGCCAAGAGCAAATGTGGTGCGCTGTGTGTGGATCTTCGAAAGTCACCACTATGCAATCCCCGGGACTGGATTTCAGCGTTGGACCTACCCAAGGAGTTCTGCGAACCATCAGTACGCGACTTCTTCTACCATTGGGGATTGGTCTGCTTACATTTAACCAATGCATTATTTTATTTTTCAACGACCAGTGATTTTCAAATTGGCCATTACCTATCGTGGGAACACCCGTCAGCACGACCACATAGTCATTGGCCTCTGGGGGGAGGTCAATGTAGCCACCTCTAAAGTTGTCCTTAACTGAGGGGACCTGGGTTTCACTGGGAATGGGTCTATTAGGCATATCAGGTTTAGAGTGTGCCGGGTGTCGCGTGGAGCCCCGTGGGGGAGCCTTTGGTTTAACACGAGCTTGCTCCACTGTGACAGTCCTTGGTTTGGGGACGGGCTTTATTGTGGGTGATGCTGGACGGGGGGTTTGGTTTGTTTGTAGGTTGTGGCATTGGGTCAGCTACAATAATACCCTGGTTTTCAAGACTTTTCAACCCAAGAGTGGCTAGAGCAATAATGCTCTTCTCCATTTCTAGCAAGTTATTTTCTATCCTTGATAGTCTTAGGTCTAGGGGTGACAAAAGTTTTTTAAGTGTCTCCCAAACCACCTCTATAAATTCTTTGTTATTCTTAGCTAGCCCGTCCACTTCAAGGTCCTCACCTACTGGGGTATTAATAGGGGGTATAGATGGACCCTTTCCCTGTCCCTCACTAGATTGCTGTGTGTTAAGAGTAAGCTCTGCGCCAGCATTAGATGCTGTGACATTAGTCATTGGCAGATCTTTGGGAACAGCAATTTTCGCTTTTTTGCGGAAATAGGCAGAGCGAGAATTGCGTTTCCTCTTTGGTTGCTTGCCACTAGAATTAGTGTTAGACAAATTTATCGGAGGGGGTACAATGGGGACAGGGTTGTACACACTGAGTGATGTCGGTGGGATTCCCTCATCTTTGCTTCCTAGGGCCAGTTGGAAAGTAGCAGGGGTCGGGGAATGATGAACATCGACCTGAGTGACTATACAATGAGGGCGGGCTGGGCGCTCAGGGGTGACAGAAGTGGCTATGTGGCCTAAAGAGGATTTTTTGGAAAGTGCAATAACTTGGGACACTCTTCTGGCAGCTTCTAATTCTAGCGAGACCCGGGTTTGGAGTTTGGATATCTCTTCGTCTATGGCTATGTTGGTGCGGGTAATAAAGTCATCCATGGGACCACTAATTTGTGACCCACCTTTAGAAGTCTTACTACGGGTAACCCTTGTATTCATAGCGCTAGGTGCACAGTGACGAAGGTAGGTCTTTTCCTCCCAGTTGTTGCAATGGTTTCCGGAAATATCGAGCGAAAAGGGGTGGGCCAGTCCAGTCCTCTCTGTCCTCGAACGGCCTCAAACGGCCCGCTCTTTGCCCGGTCTTAGCCCCGGGCGCTCCCGCGCAGCGTCGCTCTCTGATATTTATGGGCCAGAGTCCAATAGGCCGTGTTGTAGGCAGGTGGGGGCGGGGCGTTCAGGGAGAGCGGGGCCAGGTGACTCAGCCTCCGGGACCGGGACTGCTGAAATGAAATGAAATGAAATGAAATTTGATTTGTAGAGCGCATGGCTGCCCGAAAGCGTCCCAGCGCTTGCTTAGGGAACCCGTCCTGGTATTCCCCTGCGAGATAACCCATTACTGGGCATCCCCAAGGTGAAAGCCAGGCATCCCGCTGCGAGGGGCCGTTGTGGAGATTAAGCAAGCTATTGCCCAGAGTTACAGAGTGGGACTCCATGATTGGAATAGGCACCGAGGCTAGAACTGTCAGGTCCATGGAAATTTGAGCCCAAGACCCGCCGAGGCGGGGAATTGAACCCTGGTCCGGGCCAGACCTCTGCATCAGGGTCTGCCGCTCCAACCACTTGAGCCACACTTCTCCCGGTTCGCGCTCGCAGCCCTGCAGCCTCACACGCCCCCACAGGAACAGCCGAGCAGGTAAGCCAGGAGCAGGCAGTCAGGCTGGTAGAAATCCGAAGCGGGACCCCCGGAGCGGGTTCCGCGAGGCGTAGGTGCAAGGAGCCCTTGGTCAATTACAGCACCAATCTGGTTAGGCAAAGCAGCGTCCCACAGAGGAAGGATCCAGGCGCCTTTTCAGTTGTAGGCAGGTGGGGGCGGGGCGTTCAGGGAGAGCGGGGCCAGGTGACTCAGCCTCCGGGACCGGGACTCCTGGGAAGGTGAGTCCCAGTTCGCGCTCGCAGCCCTGCAGCCTCACACGCCCCCACAGGAACAGCCGAGCAGGTAAGCCAGGAGCAGGTAGTCAGGCTGGTAGAAATCCGAAGCAGGACCCGCGGAGCGGGTTCCGCGAGGCGTAGGTGCAAGGAGCCCTTGGTCAATTACAGCGCCAATCTGGTTAGGCAAAGCAGCGTCCCACAGAGGAAGGATCCAGGCGCCTTTTCAGTTGTAGGCAGGTGGGGGCGGGGCGTTCAGGGAGAGCGGGACCAGGTGACTCAGCCTCCGGGACCGGGACTCCTGGGAAGGTGAGTCCCGGTTCGCGCTCGCAGCCCTGCAGCCTCACACGCCCCCACAGGAACAGCCGAGCAGGTAAGCCAGGAGCAGGCAGTCAGGCTGGTAGAAATCCGAAGCGGGACCCGTGGAGCGGGTTCCGCGAGGCGTAGGTGCAAGGAGCCCTTGGTCAATTACAGCGCCAATCTGGTTAGGCAAAGCAGCGTCTTATATGCGATCCAGTTGAGTGGATGCTGAACTGGACGTTACTTGCGCTGGAGTGGAGATACATATCCCAAATAACCTAAATCTAAAAACCTGAATAGAAACTATATCCCCTAGGATCAAGAGGAACAACACAAATACACGTATTTGTGTTTTCGTAGCATACTGTCTTGCTTTTTAAAACTGAACTGGATCGAAGCATGTCATCTTAGGCGCTCTATGATGAAGCATGTCACCCTGGGTGATCTATGATGATGCATGTAACACTAGGTGCTCTATCATGAAGCATGTTACTGTAGGTGCTCTATGACGAAGCATGTCACCGTAGGCGCGCTTTGATGGAGCATGCCACCGTAGGTGCCCCATGGCAAAGCATGTCCCCCTCCGGCTCCTGCCTCCAGTCACTCTATTACCTTCAGGAGTCACATTATGGAGTCCTGTACGGTGCAAGGTCCTGTTAAGGCTACTTGTTCCATCCTGATGTTGTTTTACTTCCTCTGAACATTCACCTCTCTTTACTTTGGTGAGGGGCCTGATCTAAAATAGGCTGTCCGGTTTTAGGTTTAAACTTATAATAACTGATAAAACCCCACTGAAAGAGAAATACCCTCACCTGTGAAAACATAAACACTGAAAAAACACCTGCACAACCCCAAACTAAATGACATTGAAAGAAAGGAAAAGGAGAGAGAAAGAGTCATTTTCTTTCCTCCTGAAGGGGCCAATACAATGTAACTTTGTTATACAAGCTAGTAGTAAGAACGTCTGGGCTAACATTACTCTGCTTGAGTTTTGTTCTTTACGGAGTCCACTAAAATATGTTTCTTCTTCCTTTTGTTTGTTTTTTCATATTCGTGGTCTTTTGTCTAAAGAAGCATGTTTTAGGTCTTGTTTAATTAATTTATAAACTATAGAGAATCTGGAAATATCAAAATCATATTTTATATTTTGGCTGCGTTTGATTCTTTCCATGATATGTAAAATGGCTGGTTTCATAAGAATCTTTCCAAATATATGTCATTCTCATTTACCCACAGAGAATGGGTAGAAACCCTTAGTACATCAGCCCCCAGTTTCTAGGGACTTAGTATTGATAGTAGGCGAATTGCCCATACCTCAGACTTTAAACATTCAATGCAAGGTATAGTGACAAGTATATGTGAAAAGAGCGTTATCACCAAGCATCTGGGATAGTGGTTAAAACATGACACCAGACTTTTGGAAAACATGAAATGCAGTGTCACTTAGAATGCTCTGAAAAAAAGGTTCTTTCCAAGTTCAACAAAGATTGGAGTGATTTTGTTAGTATTTGCAGTGATTCAGCTACATATATGAAAAAGTTGTATGGTGACCTGTCAAAATTGATACCTGAGCTAAAGTGCTTCCCTGTAAAAGATCTTTGCCACTTGTTAGATGGTATGCTGGAAGCATCTTTGTAATCTTCAGAGTTAATGAGGGATGCTATTGACTTTTTAGTCCATTCTGATGCACTGTTTCCATATGCACAAGAACTAAACCGCAAATATTTATCATTTTGTGCTTTGTGTGGCATCAAAGAAAGTCATCCCAACTGTGTCCTTTAGCTGATTGTTCTCAGTTCAAGGTGCTATGAATGGTATATTATCCATGTGGCAACCGTTTACAGAATTTTTGCTGAGTGATGATGCCAAAGGCAAGAAATGTGAGGATCTTCGGGTGCATATTGATAGTGATGTGAAAAATAGTACACTATAATGCATTCTTAGATTTTTACATGAAAACATGACTGCTGTAGTGGACATATTAAAAAAAATTGAGTCTGAAAACACCCTGTCTGCCAAGTGTTCAGCATAATTGGTGTAGCTGTGAAACATCTCCTTGAGAGTAGACTGGGAGACACTTTTAGTGACTTTGGCACTGCAACATGTTCCATGTTAGAGTGTTTGCCACTTGGCAAGCAAAGAAATGTTGAGGAGCAATTCAGGAAATTTTATTTTTCAATGTATGAGAAATGGCTTAAAATGGTGCATAGAAACGTCCCTTCACCAACCATGGCATTTGAAGTCAATGAAACCTCACTGTGGTACTCTGCACAAGTTCTAGATCCCATCTGTAAAGGGAATCTTCTCCGTAGTTTCAAATGTGCTGCTTCATTTTTGACCAATTTAATAACTCCGAGAGCATAAGCGCTCAGTTTAGCGCAAATGTTGCAGAACCTGCCTTGAGAATCGCAATCTTCAAGTGCACCAGTATTGGCATGGTAAGCTATGTCAGTGGCCCGAGTTAGCAAATTGTGTACTGACTGTTTTGGCGTTGCCCGTCTCAAGTGCCAATGTTAAGAGGAACTTTTCACAGAATTTTTGTTACATGGGAAGGAAAGAGCGAGCGCACATGACCAAAGAATCACTGAAGAAGTATTGTATGGTGTACTACAATAAGTTTGATTTGCAAAAATCTATTTGGACCATAAATACACTGTACATACAGTGTCTACATACCAGCCACTATCAGTGCAGAAAGCAAGCAATAATAAAAGCAAAATGTTCCATAAACAGCGGAAAAAACACTGTTTCTGTATTTTGTAAAGGCGTGAAAATGTGTAACCACTGATAACCACTGTTTTTTAAGGTATTAAAATCAATTGAAAACACTGAAAAAACCCCACCAGAATTTACCAAAAATAGAAACTGAAAACAGGAAAGCCAATCTATAAGCCACTCCCACGCCACACACAGCACCTTCTTGCACAGCCCTAGTTTCCTACAGGAACATGAGGCCCAGAAAAGCCTGCCTTTTCTTGAGGTGCCATTAATGTCTATGCTTGTGCCATCCTAATGATTGTGGGCCAAGGGCAGGATGAAATTTGAGGTCCTCTGTAAGGAGTGGATTTGGATTTATCACCCATTTTCAGCTACTGCAAGGCTCACGGTGCAAAGAACACAGATATGAACATGAAACCTTCAGAAATGGGGCATGAAAAACAGCTGGCACCTGAAGCTGCCCGGTCTGTGCCCATCAGAAGCCTGAACAAGCATTGAGAAAGACATTTCTTTCTGCGCTTCTGTGTCATTTTTTTGCCTTGCAACATGAATATGTTGCATGGAATTCCGTTTCTAACCAGCCTGTTTTCCCCATTGTAGGAAAGGCTTGGTAAGGGTGATTTGGGTGGGGTATAGTGCAAAACATTAAAATGAGATACATGTGTAATGCAAGAAATTGTAACTTGAATTTCTGCACACTGCGTGGCAAACCACTGCGTTGCCTCACACTGCACCGGGGAGGCATGCCATGAGCTTTGAGGTGGGCGTTCCCATTCAACACCCATGGTTTTTAGGTCGAGCTATTTATAGCTCTAAACTATTGTAGGGGAAACAACACTCTTGAACAAGCGGATTCCTCCCAATGCATGTTGTCTACTGAAGCGTGAAGCTTCACGAGGCGCGCGCTTGGCCTCACTCACACCCCATATGCTCTTTCCTCACCACTCGCTTGTTCCCCTGCTCCCCCGCCCCCATCCGCCTCGCACACCACCACTTACAAAACAGTCGCAAGATGGATTCTACCCTACTGTTCTCTTGAGATTGATTACATTTTGTGAAACAGAAACAAAGGCAATGTCACAGCATGACTCAGTCCATACTTTTTCTTTTATCAGGAATGCGGATTACAAAGAGGACACTAGAAAATGTGATGCTTGGCTCCCGAGGAGCTACAACCACAGTGGGGGGCTTCAGACTTCAAAGGAATGCTCTCCCCCGCCCCTCTCTGCGCAATGCCAGTTATCTGCCATGAGCGTGGTCTGCACCCTCACGAGCGATGTGCAAATTCTACGGATCTGGCGGCTGAACTCCATTGCTCACCTGTGTTTCTTTCAATTATTCAGCGCAGAACCTGGTGCCTAATTGCTTGCTTTGCCACACTTTACCATTTGTAATTATTTAAAACAAGCACTCAACGTCGTGTTTCTGGCAAGCCCTTTGAAGCCCAAAGCACATGTTCTCTTCACAGCGCGTCGTCCCCTCCCCTTTCTTGTCACCACTCCTCAGAAGTTCTAGATAAGCAGAAACCGTCTGCCAACCGCCACATGCGCAGACATTACAGCGCGCGCTGTGGTGACATGTCGCTGATAGAGGCTGCTCCGCCATCGTCCCAAGGCTGCGGCCACCACCCTGCCCCGAGGACACTTCATCACAGATAAAGCTTTCTGAGGCTCTGAGCTCGTCTGTTGCCAGCTCCCTATTAGCCTCTCATCCGGCCGGGGAAACACATGCCCGGCTTTCCAGGGGTGGGCGCCTTGCAGCTCAAAATGGACTGTAATCCTTAACGCAGTCCTCCACAGAACAGGGGTGATAATATCCTAATAATTAAAAGAAACCATCTCGAGTCAGTTGAAAAAAATCAATGAAAACATTCATGGTATTCTGCAACAAAAACAATAAATTCTCAGTTGAAAATCCTCACAGAATCTTCCGTCCTTCATAACAAATAAACAAAATGCTGAGACATGCGCGTGTCAATGAGCATCCCTTATCACTCAACGCCACAGCATCACTCGGCACCACTCAACGCCACAGCACCACTCAATGCCACAACACCACTCAACACCACAGCACCACTCAACACCACAGCACCACTCAATGCCTCAGCATCACTCAACGCCACAGCATCACTCAGTGCCACAGTAGCACTCAGCACCACTGAATGCCACAGCACCCCTCAACGCCACAGCACCACTCAATGCCACAGCACCACTCAACGCCACAGCATCACTCAACGTCACAGCACCACTCAGCGCACAGCATCCCTTAACGCCACAGCATCACTCAATGCAACAGCATTACACAATGCCACAGCACCACTCAACACCACAGCACCACTCAACGCAACAGCATCACTCAACGCCACAGCATCACTCAATGACACAGCATCACTCAGCCCCACTCCACACCACGATTTAGAAAAGGGGGTGGTGATGAACAGAGTGTCTGAGTTAAACAGACCACTCTTACCCAGTCCAAAGATCAGGGCTTGATCCATCACCGTTATTTATCTCACTGCCCCATCCCAGCTCAGAACCTGGCTATATGCAAATCAGTCTGTCCCTGGCCCAGTGCATCATGGGAACAGGGCAGACTAAACTACCAAGCCAATTCTTCACCAGAAAGGAGACAAGCTACCGGGGACCGGTTTCTGGCATTTCAGCCTTCTTCGGCCCGGCTTGCTTGAATCCTGATGGAGCAGTGAGAAAGGGACTCATGTCTGAGTATACCCTGCCACACCTATAGTGGCCAAAACGATTTAGAAAAGGGGGTGGTGATGAACAGAGTGTCTGAGTTAAACAGACCACTCTTACCCAGTCCAAAGATCAGGGCTTGATCCATCACCGTTATTTATCTCACTGCCCCATCCCAGCTCAGAACCTGGCTATATGCAAATCAGTCTGTCCCTGGCCCAGTGCATCATGGGAACAGGGCAGACTAAACTACCAAGCCAATTCTTCACCAGAAAGGAGACAAGCTACCGGGGACCGGTTTCTGGCATTTCAGCCTTCTTCGGCCCGGCTTGCTTGAATCCTGATGGAGCAGTGAGAAAGGGACTCATGTCTGAGTATACCCTGCCACACCTATAGTGGCCAAAATGATTTAGAAAAGGGGGTGGTGATGAACAGAGTGTCTGAGTTAAACAGACCACTCTTACCCAGTCCAAAGATCAGGGCTTGATCCATCACCGTTATTTATCTCACTGCCCCATCCCAGCTCAGAACCTGGCTATATGCAAATCAGTCTGTCCCTGGCCCAGTGCATCATGGGAACAGGGCAGACTAAACTACCAAGCCAATTCTTCACCAGAAAGGAGACAAGCTACCGGGGACCGGTTTCTGGCATTTCAGCCTTCTTCGGCCCGGCTTGCTTGAATCCTGATGGAGCAGTGAGAAAGGGACTCATGTCTGAGTATACCCTGCCACACCTATAGTGGCCAAAACGATTTAGAAAAGGGGGTGGTGATGAACAGAGTGTCTGAGTTAAACAGACCACTCTTACCCAGTCCAAAGATCAGGGCTTGATCCATCACCGTTATTTATCTCACTGCCCCATCCCAGCTCAGAACCTGGCTATATGCAAATCAGTCTGTCCCTGGCCCAGTGCATCATGGGAACAGGGCAGACTAAACTACCAAGCCAATTCTTCACCAGAAAGGAGACAAGCTACCGGGGACCGGTTTCTGGCATTTCAGCCTTCTTCGGCCCGGCTTGCTTGAATCCTGATGGAGCAGTGAGAAAGGGACTCATGTCTGAGTATACCCTGCCACTCCACACCACAGCACCACTCAATGCCACAGCACCACTTAACGCCACAACACCACTCAACGCCACAGCACCACTAAGCGCACAGCATCCCTCAACGCCACAGCATCACTCAATGCAACAGAATTACACAATGCCACAGCACCACTCAACGCAACAGCACCACTCAACGCAACAGCACCCCTCAATGCCACAGCACCACTCAAAGCCACAGCACCACTCAATGCCACAGCACCACTCAATGCCACAGCACCACTCAACACCACAGCACCACTCAACACCACAGCACCACTCAACGCCACAGCATCACTCAAAGCAACAGCATCACTCAATGCCACAGCATCACTCAGCCCCATAGAATCACTGAGCACCACTGAATGCCACAGCACCTCTCAATGCCACAGCACCCCTCAATGCCACAGCACCACTCAATGCCACAGCACCACTCAGCGCACAGCATCCCTCAACGCCACAGCATCACTTAACATCACAGCATCACTCAATATCACAGCATCACTCAATGCCACAGCATCCCTCAACGCCACAGCATCACTCAGCACCACTCAACACCACAGCACCACTGAATGCCACTGCATTACTCAGCACCACTGAATGCCACAGCATCACTCAGCACCACTGAACGCCACAATACCAGTAGATCAAACTTTCCTAATGCGAGACCTATTGCATTGCAAATGCTTGTTCGATTTGGACACATTCCAAAATTTAAAACAAAGCGTAAAATTGGGAATGTGTCAAAACCTGGTTGTTTTTGTGCAGGAAAGTGTCCTTTCCTGCACAATAACAACCTGATTTCTGAGCAGGCACCCGTGCAGCTTGGTGCAAGGCTGACTGAGATGGCGCATGGCAGCCATCTGTGCCCAGCACTGTGAAAAATGACAAGAATGTGCCACATCTCATTTCTGTACTTTTCTTTTGACGCAGAGCAGCGCAGCAAGCAGCCTTGCGGTGCTGCCAGAAACGGCCTTTGCAACGCAGGCTAAGCCACGTATGCTGCTCCCTGCAGCCACACGTGCCTTTACTATTCATATGAGTGGCTTAGAGAGAGGATGGAGCCATAGGGCTTGAGCGGTAGACGTGGAAGCTGGGGAACCCAGTTCAAGTCTCGGCAACAACGCTTAACGTCCTGTGATTCTGGGCACATCACTTAATCTCCCCGTGCCTGACAAGAATGAATGTGTCCTTGTGTAACAAAACTGGTGTTATGTAAAGCGGTCTGAGCGCAGTATAAAACAAAAAACAAAAAGGCATTGTGTGGTCTAGGTGCTGGAATGGGTGGACTCAGGAACAGGAAGGATTGGGAGAGGATGTGGTGAGGTAAGTAGCACTGGGGCTGGGTTTTGGGAGTTGGGGGTAATTTTTAAAGGTTGGGGTGTAGTTTTTTTGGCTGGGGGTCGGATTGTTTTCAGCGCTCAGGGGGGTCAGGGAAGTTGTGGGGCTTAGGGAGGGTTGGGGTTGTTTATAGGGCTAAGAAGAGCCGGGTTGTTTTTTTATGGCTGGGGGGGGTCAGAGAGTTTTAAGGGCTCAGGGGGGAGGGCGCGGGAGGGAACCTTTCCACACATATCCCTTTACCAGTCATACCTTTACCATACATTTTCGTGGTACAGGAATGCATACTTCAAACGCATTAGTGGTTGGGGCAGCGTTGCTGAGGCACGCGTGGGTTTTAGCCATGCGTGATTCTATCATACAACCAGAGGCGCAACTAGAGCCAAATTGGGGGGGGGGGCTAAGAAAAAAAAATCAGGGGGGGGGGGCTGAAACTCAGCAGGCAGAGTGAAGCTGCAGGGGCTCTTAGAAGGGGTGAAACCACTGCAAGGCCTAATTAACATTCAAATGGTCTTTTAAAGACCTGTGAAACGTTCGGGTGCGGCTCTGTGTGTGCCCGGGATCTGTCTCATCCCGGGCTGACACACACGAGGGAGGGGTGGTAGGGGGGGTTGGGGTGATGAAGCCCGGTGAGCCCAATGGGTGTTGCGCGCCTGCATACAACCCATGCTGACCAGCAGCAAAACTTTGTGAATGAGGCCCCAGTGCCTGGTGGACTGAAGAGGTGGGGTGGAGTAAAGACTGCGCAGCCTTGGGGCTTGGAGCCAGCGCGGGCGTCTCAGCAGAGCGTCGGGCCCCGGCACTCTTTCTTTCACAAACCAAGCACTGGGTGGAGAGATGTTTGAGGAAGGGAGAGAAGCAAGGAAAGGCGAACACGGTAGCTACAGAAAGCAAGGAACAGTGAGGTAGGCAGAGTAACAGAGCTGGAGAATAGAGGAGGCGAGATCTAAAGGGGGCCAGGCACACCAGAATAAACACATCAGAATGGGGTCTCACACCCTATGCTTGTTTGAAAGTAAACAACTCCCGCGTGGCCTCTGCCGCCCCCGCTCCTCAAGGTGTTACCGTGTTTGTGTCTGTCCTTGGCACGGGTGTGAGGAGTGTGATCCGGGCTCATTAGTGGCCTGCTGGTCTGAGTCTCACACCCTGCCAGGCGCGCACACCTCCAGCTTGACCCCACCCACACATGCACCCACCCACGGGCGCTTGACAACTGAGGGGCCAGCTGCCGGGAGGAGCAGAAGAAGGCAGGCCTGGAGGTGAGGAACCCCTCACCCGGAGGTGGTGGGGCTGACTGATGGATGGGGCCAGCTGTGCTGCATGGTATCACCCCTACGGCCGGGGCACCCCCACTGCTGGGCACCCCCACCGACGTGTCATTTCTGCGGTCGACCCACACCCGGGAATTCTTTCCACTGGCTCTCCCTGCAATCTGCTATCCTCAGAGCCAGTGTATCCCCACAGACATCCAGCGGCACCCCTACCCACACACAGGGGATCCCCACAGACAGGCCCCCACTGACGAGCCAGAGACACCTTCACCCACAGTCCTTGTATCCCCACAGACAGGCCCCCCACTGATGAACCAGATGCACCCCTTATCCACACACAGGGGCTTCCCACAGACAGGCTTCCCACTGACGAACCGGAGGCACCCCCACCCACAGCGAGGGTGCCCTCACAGATAGACCTCCCAACTAACGTGCTAGAGCCACCTCTACCCACAGGTGTCCCCAAAGACAGGGCTCCCCACTGGCAAGCTCTTGGGGCAGTCCACAGCCTATCCTCTCCACAATGGGGAGCCCACAGCCGAATCTCGGCTGTGCGTGGCTATCCTGACCGCTGGGCTCCACTCGCTCTCCGCCTCTCCGACCTACAACTACAGCCCGTTCTAGATGGTAGTCTTTGTGGCGTAATGGCCAGAGTTGCTAACTTTGGAACTGGAGAACCAGGTTCGAGTCTCAGCGTCAGTTCAGCATCCTGTGAATCTGGGCAAGTTACTGTACCCAATTGACTACAAAAATGAATGTGTCATTGTGTAATGTAACTGGCTCTCATGAAAGCGCTCTAATACATTCAAGTCGAGTTGGCTCCATAGAAAACTGAAAAAAATAGAAGCCACAGCGCTAGGCAGCTCTGTCCAAAGGAGGCTGATTTTGAATCCGCCCTATCTTTTGGCCCCTTGTTTGTGTGGCTCATGTTACGTTGTTATGTTCCGATAATTTATTATAGCGCGCAACTCACAACCTAAGATGTATCTTGGCGCATTAGCAACCAGAAACAGGCAAAGGCAAGTTAATAGCTAAAACAACCACATTTCAAAACGTTTATTTTTAATCATTTTGAGAAACCCTGTTTTGAGAGGGAGCTTGTTCCAGTGAAGAGGCGCAAGATGAGAAAAGGACCTACCTCCCCACCTGGGGGTGCAGATGCAATGGGGGTTAAAAAGGCCTCGAAGAACGAGGCGAACGTGAAGGCTGGTATTAGCCGAGTCTGACGTGCCCCTGAGAGGGAAGGCCCTCAGTTAATGCCCGGTGGGTCAGACAACTCAGTTTAACAAGCATTTGCAATGCAATACGTCTCACATTTACGCACGTTTAAGCTATTGGCATTGTAAAAGGCAATGCCTATTATTTTATTTTATTTTTTTAAACATAAATAAAAGGCATTGTCATTTACAATGTGTTAGACCTGTCAGCCCTAGGGTGGTCTTTCCCTATTTATTTTCGCCCTTGCCTCATTTTTCCCACCTTCTTTTTTGTTGGCCTTAGGTCTCTGAGCACCTTCCCATTGCTAACCAATGCTAAGCTGCAGGTGCTCTCTTTCCCCAACATGGCTGCTACAGGCCCCTGCTACTGCGGAGTGGTCTTTTTAGTAGCACCCTAGTTGCCAGGAGCTGGCTGGAACCCTTAAACATTGTTGCAATACTAGCCTGCCTTGCCTGCCCATAGCTAGAGTAGGGAAGCTCCTGGAACCTTCTAGAATAGGGGCGGGGTCTGCTTTTGCCGCCTTAGAGTGTGGTCACCTGACCTGGGCATATATAAAGAAAGGAGGGAAAGTTTTTAGTCAGTTGGGGCTTCACTGACCTGGGGAACCTACGCAGGAGTTTTAGGTGGTAGTGTTAAAAGGGGTTCCAAAGACAACCGGTAACCAAAGACCCCTTTATGTTGCCCGGCGGTATCGCCTCTATGACCCACCAATATTAATCAATGAAGAAGCAGGCGCTGGAGACTGGAAGGCGGGAAACGAGGATTTTATTCTCTCCGGAGGAGAACACATCAATTCAGACAGCAAGTATCGTCACGAGGTGCTCTAACCACATCTCTGAGGCCTGGCCTCTTATAGTGGGGTTTATGACCTTTATTGCACATAACACATTCTCGCAATACTTTAATACTTGAAAGAACATCCTCGGAATCTCCCCTTCAGACCCATTCCCACATACATTTACAGTTGGATTCCCCACCCTGGTCACAACAGGTGATGGTCGTTGCACAGCAGGGCATTCCGCCGATTCACGGAATGCATGGGGTTGGTCGGATCTCATGGGGTGGGGGCTTTGATCGGTTCGGGGGTCTTTTGATGGGGAGGGGAAGCTTCCTACTGTACGGGGTAATAAACAGTATCCGCAGAGCCAGGTGGCGGCCTGGGAACAGGGAAGATAAACGGGGACGCAGAAAAAAGGGGGGGTTTGCATCAAAGGGGTTTGAGGCCATGAAAGGAATGAGGGGAGGTGTCGCGCTGGGAACAGGATGGGACTCAGTGGTGAAGCTGCGCTGAAGAGGGGTTTATGACCCAAGGCATGAGAGAGCGAGGGTTGTCAGCGTGCGGGGGAATGCTTGCGAGGTTAAGAGAGAGAGAGACGCGCTGGCTATTAGCGAGGGGCAGGGAGGCCATGGCATTCAAAATGGCTGCCGCTTACGCGCACGAATGGGCTCGAAAAGGGGCAAGATGGCGCAGATAATGTTCACCAAGATTGTATTCATTTTTCACAGTCCTCCCTTTAACATTTCCAAGACATCTTGCTGGCCTATTTCCTATCTACACCTATATGCAGCGATCATAAGTAAGGGAGAGGGGGCTTAGGCAAAGGAACTGCGCATATACATCATTTTATAAACATCACATTGAAAAATCTCATCATCTAGTAAGCGGGTTCATTGTTAAGTTGGTTGCAGGAAAAATCATCGTAATGCAATATCAGACTAGAATTACGCAGTGAGGGCGTTGGGTACAGATCATAGAATAAGAACTGGTGAGTTATCATATAAGTAAGTCCTTTTCGTATACGGCGGGTGCATAGTCAGTTCAATGGTGATTGGGAGAGAAAGGAGATACAGTAAAAAATGTCAGAGTTCTCGTTGTCCTTTGTCGTCTTCTGTCAGCACTGTTGAGCACCTGGATTACCTATCAACAGAAATGTTCATGTGGATTGAGTCGTTGGAGGTCTGCGGGCAGGGGTACTTTTTGCTTTGTTTCGCCAGACCCCATAGGAGCAATGCGTTACGGTTTCGGAACAGGTGCACTTTCTTTTGTAGCGCAGAGCATAGGTTTGCAATAAAAAATGCGATTGTTCCAGAATTGTGAGATCTGTTCGTATCTTGAGTCTCTGTGGTGGGCATTTCCTGTTGCTTCCATCATCTTCAGGGTGTTTGGTAGCGGGCAGAACCACAGACTTTGTTTATCTTTTCTTCGGGGGCGACCCTTGGTGGAGTTCTAGGTCACCGTTCTGGGGTTTAACATAGTTCGTGGTCTATTTAGTCGGAGCTCCCTCCCTTCTGACGCAGGGAGTACTCTTCTCTGGGTAGCTCAGTAGGATTTGGAGGAACTTGGGAGTTCGGATGGAAAGGTGCGGGTGTGAACAGTCCTTATGGTAGGTCGGAGGAGGAGGGGATGGAGCAAGGCCAAGTCGGGAGCAGATCAGGGGGAGGCGGAGAGTTTTCGACAGGCGAGTCCGTAACCATGTTCAGAGAGCGGGGGCTTTTGGCACACATTGACCATATAGCAGGGGCTTCAGGTCAGTCCTTTCCTTAACTTCGTCTGAAACCATGCCCCGTCCGGCGTCTCCTTACTGCTGTGGTCTCGCCTCGGCCTCCGTCGCTGATGTTCCACAATCCGCTGTCAGGCCGCGTGCTCCCACATCCGGTCTCTTCCTCCTCCGACAGTGATACCCTTAAATGAGTTTTGAAAAGACAGTCTTTAGAGATATTGCAGAAGAAGGTAATTACATAAGTCTATTTCTCTCCCAACACCAAGCAACTGGGGTAAGCACTCGCTACATTGGAGATTCTTGCGGCTAGCGTATATGCAATTGATGATGGGTTTGCTGGATTCCTTACAACTTCCTTTTGTGGCTAATTCTTTGGTGCTTTGATGGTTATTACGTTCATTTGTAATAGGTACGGGGTCTGGTACTCATTTACTGCAAACGTTTATCATAGTAGATGTCAGTTCTTCCGGTAGAGACCTATTTTCCTAGTACGAGTCTTGCATGGCTAGGCTGGTTTTCAGGGCTTTGTATTTTACGAAAAAGTGTAACGTGCTAGTCACCATAGTCTGATAGGCATCCTTCTGAGGGGTGAACATAGACTAAACAAATCTGCATTACATAAAAACATTTTATTATCAACCAGGCTTACTGCAACAAGTTCTTTCGATTTTTCAATCTAATTTTCAACTTTGCACACATCCTTCTAACTTTCTATATAAATCCTCGCAACCTGGTTACTACAAAAACTCGGAAGGGGTGGTTTGAAACAATTATTAAACTTATCCTCCGGGAAGGAGGGATCTTATGGAAAACGATTAGGGACACAGCGAATCGGAGCAAGGGGCATTTTTCAAGTTCTCGTTCAGGGTGGCTGATACCAAACTGGGGGCATTTTGGGTAGATGGGGGTGTCTCGATCATTTCTTACAGCTTGGGGTACGGAGACAATTTTCAATGGGAATGGTCGCATTACCACAGACACATTTTATCATAGAAACCACTGACAAATAGGTCCCTGAGAGTGGGTCAAATTTAGGGAACCTTTGTCGTCTTACCTGTCCCTTTCCTATTGGCCAATTTAAATTTCATCCATATTTTAGTAGAAAAGGAGAGGTAGTAACGTGGTACCAATACAATTTTATTTAGGACAAATTTGTGCAAATACTTGTGGTATTTGGGGCCAACCAGGAGGTGCACCAAGTTCGCCAATTAGGTGCCAGTTGCTAGTAAAAGGGAAAGCGTGGAGGGGTGGAAGAGTGAGTGAGAGACAGACAGAGACAGAGAGAGATAGAGTAAGAGATAGAGAGAGAGAGAGACAATAGGCAAAACAGTACACATGGGACATAGAGAATGACCGTGTATTGTTTGGGCTATTCAGTGCGTTACCCGACGTTTTAGGCGTTTCGGGTCTGTGTTAGGAGGTAGAAGGCATGCAGTTTCGGGACAGAAGAGCATTAGATCAGGTAAAAAGGCCGTGAGAGCGTCCTCATTGCGCCATTTTGCAGCGCTAGTCCGTCTTCATGCATCGGGCGTGACGTGGTTCCAGATCCCTTAGGATACTCTAATCGGGATTCTAACGTAACCTGCAGAGGGAAAAAGGAGGGAAAAGGGGGGAGTGGGAGGATAACATTCAAACGCATCAAATGTATGGGCACGAAAGTCCTTTACTTACTGCATACTCGTATTCATCTCTTCGGGATATAATCCCTTAGGGTTCTGGTTTCCTAAAGTCATGGGGGCAGGTAATGTGATAGGTTGTTCATGGGGAGGTTCGAGGAAGGCATTAAGGATCGGGTGTAGTGAAACGTTTAAAAAAGAATCAGAGGTGCCTAGCGTGAGGTACCCGGGTTTGTAGATGTATCCGGCCTTCGGGATCCCTAAATCATTCCCAAAGCTGTGATGTTCTAAAGCATATCAGTTCGTCGTTCAACCCTGTACCTTAGTACCTTCGATCACCATATCTTTATAACAATTTATCAATCACCCTGCTTTACTTTACCCATTCTCAGAAGTCGAGGTCCTTCTTCATACGTTAGTTCCTGGGCTTAGTCGCATATTTTGGAGGCAACGTATCATACCTTTGATTCGATCATTAATCCAGGGCCGAACAACCATTTCTTCAGATAACCTTAAAAAGAGGAGCAGAACGGTTGCGCACAGAAAAACCCTCCCATCGATACCCACATTTACAAAAGTATGCGATGCTTATTCATAGTTGTTAAAACCTTTATTTGCAGAATTATTCAGTACGTGGAATGTGAGAGCGCAATTCATATTTTGGCCCGATATGTCGTCGATGGAAGCATATACAGTAGGGGGTTATGTTGTAGCACAAGAACATGTAAAAAGGTCTAATCAATTATTTGCAAGTAACCAAAAACATTTCGTTGCGTGATGAAGGAATCAGGGGCATTTCAGTTCATAAATGGAAACATAGTCGAGCTCATCGTAATCACATTTCCTAGATATATACCGTGGGTATGCATCATAAGCGACGTTATGTATCAGTTACAACAAATATCGAAAATAGATTGTTCATTGAAATCAACATTTTACGGAATCCTTCTTAAATGTTCGCCAAGTGGACCCTCCTCCCTTTAACATCGAGTGCGCAATGGTTCGTACATATATATATATATATATATCCTAGTACATCAAGTTTCATTAGCTAAGGAACACCACGAGGCATTCGTTAGTTTCCATTGATACCAGCGCCATTTTGGGCGAGGCCGGTTTAGTCCGGAGGTAGCATCAGGGGCAAAATATCCCCGACAATTGGCGGTTGGACCAGAGTCCCTTTCGGCAGTTCAAAAGAAAACTGTGCTAACAGAGGGGCTGGTGGTGTGGACTGTCAATCAAGAGAGGGAGGGAGTAGAGTCTTTCTTACCGGGTCATGTTGATGTTCAGCCGGAACTTACTCAAGTTCGTTAGCCCATAATGTTCCTGGGTCGTTCAGACGGAAGCTGATGCAGACACGAGAGCACCGCCATCTTGTTGCTGTGCCGTGGTTATTTCATTTGAGGTCAATGCAACTGTTCCTCACCGGAGGCCTGAAGGGGTCGAGGGCTCTTGGGACTTTGGTAGAATCTTCAAAGTCGAGGGGATGTTTGTCGATGGTGGGGGCTTGCGCCCAGGTGGGCAAGTGCCCGAGTTGCAATTTCGGACAAAGTTACTCCAGCGGCCTAGACCCGCCTTTCGAGGGCCCAGACGCCATTTTGGGATCCTTGTGGCAGCCGCCTTTGCCGTATCCGTCAGGAGTGGGAGAAACTTCTCGTGATGGCAAAGGACAGAGCATCATGCTGCTGGAGCTGGACATTTTGGTTCAGGGCGCCAGGGTGCAGCAGTGGAGCCTTCGTCTGGGGAGGTGAGAAAGGCTCGTCTGTGCCGCCTTCCTCTCCCGGCGCATCCTACGCCGTCCCTTGGAATCAGGGGCGCACATGATGACCACCCTACACCCCTGATTCCGACTCTTGGGGGACCACTGTACATCCGGTGCTCCGCAAATATGCCCGTCGGACATTGTATGTCCTGTTCTGAGAAAGTATACCAGTCGGGCATTGTATGTCCTGTGCTATGCAAGTATACCAGGCGGGTATTGTATGTCCTGTGTTGCGGAAATATACCAGCCGGACATTATATTTCCTGTGCAGCGTAGGTATATGGCCGTCGCCCGGCTGGAGGACATCGGCGTCGGGCCAGGGCAGGGAAGCCTCCTACCTGTGGAGGTGGAAGAGGCTCGTCCGCGTCGCCTCTTCCTCCCTGCCCACCCTGCATCCGTTCGATGGAGGAATTCGTGATGGCCGGACCAGAAGATACGAGGGAGGGGGTCATTTGCAGCCGCCCCCTCCCTACCTGTGGCCCGGGGGACGCCATCCCTGGAAGGGCGGTATGGGAAGACCATTTCATTGCCTGCTTGGCGGAGCCTCCAGGACTTTCTCGCCAGCGATCTCCTTTTGGCTCATGGCTGCTGGCAGGCCCAGCCCCACACGTGCTATGTGTTTCGGATGGGCGGGACCATCGAACTGTTACATTGGAGGACTTCCGGAGTGAGCATAACACGTTTTATATTTTTCCTATCAGTAAAGTTTGTTTTAGAGAGTTCTACTAGTTATTCTATTTACCGTTGGTTGTGTGTTTTCTTTACCGTAATTAAATCCTAAGTTTATATAATAGACGCTTGGCTTCCTTGAGTCTTTTCTTTAACGTGTGGTTGTTTACACTGACCTGCAGTTGTGTTTGTTTTTCAGAGCGGGGGAGCAACAGAGAGCAATCAGTCCCAGAACTCTAACATGTCGTTAAAATTGGCCTGACGAAATCTGTGCCACCGAGCATAATCAAACGGGGTGGTCCTGTCTGTTCTGTCTGCACTAGTCTGATTGGTTTTTATCTCACGTCTTTTTCCTTTCTGTCGGTCCGTCCTTTCTGTCAACCCTCCATTCTTACCTATGCTTTGCAGAGTCGGGCATTGGGCTTTCCAGTGTCCAAGACATTTACAGAAAGCACATTGGTTTTGTTTTAAATCTGTCCGTCCTGTGCGTAATGTCGGGGGATTACCTTCGGGTCGTTGTGTTCCGGGGTTGGCTTGTCGGCACATCCCTTTACACCGTTCGCTTTTCATGTCTACTCCTCGGGGCAGTGCCATCGCTGGCCCTTCCCTTTGCCTACTAGACGTTTGGAGGGTTATCCGTCGTGTCCCCTCACCTTTTCTGAGTTCGTCGCCTTCCCTTCGTTGCGTGGCTTCTTTGCGCCACATACCGAGGCTATCGAGCATAATAGGTGTTGTTTCATTCCTACGAAGGGCTATTTCTACTGTTTCTATTTTGTCGAGATCAAAGGATCCTCTCAGTGGCCACTGTCTTTCTCGATCCCTTTTTGTATAATTATGCCACAGCTCACTATAGGCTATAGCAATTAATCCATGCTTCATGAACATGTCCTTATTAGGGGTGCCTTCCAGCGGAGCCGGATGGTTCATCTCTAATAAGCGGTCCGGGTTAAACAGGCTACTAACCAGTGGGGAGAAGACAGGCATGACGGATCGCAATGGGATAATAGTCAGCACTACCTATCTTATCACTGCGCGCAAAGACTAGACAGAATATTTCTATTCTACGTTGTTTGCACGTAGTGAATACCTCATGAACCAATTCTGAGCAATCAATCAACGTTAGGTCAAAAATAAAAAATCAATATGGTCAATGGGGAGAATAAGTAGGCTCGCAAAGGTTCGCGTCACCTACCCTTTCGCTATCTGTAAAGAGGGGACCTAATCTTCCCTGTTTTCAGACAGGGAATCTCCAGAAAACAATCTATAACAGTTAATCAATGGGGCGAAGGGGCAATTGTTCAGTGGGGGAGAAAAATAGGTCCGACGGGTGCGTGCCTATCCTTCGCTGTTTATAAAGGGAGAGCCTGTTGTTTCTCCGTTTGTAGACAGAGAATCTCCAATAAATTAACAAAGAGTAATACTAGTATTTTCACAACAATTATCAATTTCTTTCAATTATCTATCACTTTCGCAATTCGTCGTGTTTACACGACCTTACCCGGACCGCATGGACAGTTTCTCGTCTTCCGAATCCAGCGCCCGATCGTCCTCTTCTCTTCGTACTTCTCGTGGCACTCCTGATGGTTCCCAGTCAGGACCGCAGATCACTCGAGAGAGGTCTGTTCGGAACCAGTGAAGTTCGGATGATCGGCTGTCAGACGAGGGTCTATCGGACAGGGTACCTTCCGATCGTTGCAGTCGTTCACTCTGTCGTCAGGACCTCTCCCACTGGATCCACGAGTCGCTGATGGGCCCCACGTTTGGGACGCCAATTGTTAAAAGGGGTTCCAAAGACAACCGGTAACCAAAGACCCCTTTATGTTGCCCGGCGGTATCGCCTCTATGACCCACCAATATTAATCAATGAAGAAGCAGGCGCTGGAGACTGGAAGGCGGGAAACGAGGATTTTATTCTCTCCGGAGGAGAACACATCAATTCAGACAGCAAGTATCGTCACGAGGTGCTCTAACCACATCTCTGAGGCCTGGCCTCTTATAGTGGGGTTTATGACCTTTATTGCACATAACACATTCTCGCAATACTTTAATACTTGAAAGAACATCCTCGGAATCTCCCCTTCAGACCCATTCCCACATACATTTACAGTTGGATTCCCCACCCTGGTCACAACAGGTGATGGTCGTTGCACAGCAGGGCATTCCGCCGATTCACGGAATGCATGGGGTTGGTCGGATCTCATGGGGTGGGGGCTTTGATCGGTTCGGGGGTCTTTTGATGGGGAGGGGAAGCTTCCTACTGTACGGGGTAATAAACAGTATCCGCAGAGCCAGGTGGCGGCCTGGGAACAGGGAAGATAAACGGGGACGCAGAAAAAAGGGGGGGTTTGCATCAAAGGGGTTTGAGGCCATGAAAGGAATGAGGGGAGGTGTCGCGCTGGGAACAGGATGGGACTCAGTGGTGAAGCTGCGCTGAAGAGGGGTTTATGACCCAAGGCATGAGAGAGCGAGGGTTGTCAGCGTGCGGGGGAATGCTTGCGAGGTTAAGAGAGAGAGAGACGCGCTGGCTATTAGCGAGGGGCAGGGAGGCCATGGCATTCAAAATGGCTGCCGCTTACGCGCACGAATGGGCTTGAAAAGGGGCAAGATGGCGCAGATAATGTTCACCAAGATTGTATTCATTTTTCACAGTAGGACCTAGTCAGAAACCTATACCACTGGGGGTGACAGGGTTTAGGCGCTGCCCACCAAGCTATATGAGGAACACTGAACTAGCCCACTGATCTGGCCCGGGGGGAGGGGAACCCAGGGACCATCTGCAGTGACCTGCTGAGGAATCCTGTCAGCAGCCTTCGACTCAACCCCCCTTCCAAGAAACCAAGAATCCGTTAGCTACCAAGGGCGCAGGAACCATCAAGCGCCAAGAAGAAACCTAACAGCCACAGGACTACTGGGGATCAACCAGGTACCGGGCAATGTCACTCATGGGCCCCTGTGCTGTCCTGCCTTGCAAAACTGCTGGCTAAGCGCCCTCATTTCCTAGCGCTAGCCCCCTGAACTGCCTAACTGCCTGTTCTGGCCGTCCTGACTAAACGAGCTGGACTGCTGCTTTAGCACTCCCCCCTGTACCCTTGGGGAAGTGCTGGACCCCTGCATACTGTAGCCTGGGAAGTGCTGTGCCTTGTGACCGTTGTGGCCCGCCCCCCCACCCCTGAAGCGCTACAATTGCCCAGCGCTGGTCTGCCGCCCTCGTACTTTGTTCCCCGAAGCGCCGACCTGATCACCGCCCCCGCTGTGTGGAGCCGTGTGCTGTGCCTGAGGAGCTTCCCAGGACTGTTCCCATGAGGCACAGGGTCAGACTGCTTTGCATATAGCCATGTCTGAACTGGGGTGGCAGAGTGTGCTAAAGAACGGTGATGGATTAAACCCAGATCTTTTGACTGGGTGTGAGTGTTTGATTGATTCACATGCTCCGTCCATCACCACCCCCTTTTGTACCGCTTTTGGCCGCCATAAGTGTGGCAGGATATGCTCAGACGTGAGTCCCTTGCTCACCTTGCCACTGGATTCAAGCAAGCCGGGCTGAAGACGACTGGAATGCCAGAAACCGGTCCTCGGAAGCTTGTTTCTGGTCCAGGGAAGACATGGCTTGGCAGTTCGGGCTGGGCTGTTCCCATGAGGCACAGGGTCAGACTGATTTGCATATAGCCATGTCTGACCTGGGGTGGCAGAGTGGGCTAAGGAACGGTGATGGATTAAACCCAGATCTTTTGACTGGGTGTGAGTGTTTGATTGATTCAGATGCTCCGCCCATCACCACCCCCTCTTGTACTGCTGCTCCAGAGTAGGCCGCACTAGGCCGTGAAGCCGGGAGGCTGGGAACAAGCGCACCATGTGACGGGGGCGCCGAATCATCGGCGAGCCCCACCTACATTGCCCAGCGATTGGAGGACAGGCCGTGACTCCCCCGCTGGCCGCGCTGCCATTGGCGGCAGCGGGCGCGCCTCCCCTCAGCCTCCGGTGATTGGTTCTCGTGCCCGAGCAAGGCCGAGAGAGAGAGGCCCGGGCCCGTCTTGCTGCTGCTGCTGCCCGCGCTGTGTCCCCAACCGGTCCTGAGGCCGGAGGAGCCAGGACCGGTTCCCCTGCAGCGCGGGGCATACTAGAGGGCTCAGAGAGGAGTGAGAGCCCTCCCCTCCCCGGACAGTGCCGCAAGGGCTCCCTGAGCAGCCGAAGAACAAGAGGTAACCCCCCCCTGGGGAGGAGGGCGGAAGACTCTGTGGACGAGCGGTAAGGGAACCCTGTATCCGCCCCTCCCCCGAGAAAAGTTGTGTTGGGCCCCGTTGGCCTCAGTGGTGCTGAGAGAGTCCCCTGAACTGGACCCGGACATTAGTAGGCCCTATTGCCTGTTAAATGCTCGAGTTAACCCCTGGCTAGGGGTCTGTTACTGCCTGTGGTGTAATGTTGAATTAAGTCCATAGGCCCAAGGTTTACCCCGGGTGAAAAAAACGTGGAATGGATGCTAAGAGGGAATAAAAGTGCATAAAGCCATTGAAGGAAATGTTTGGGTTTTGCCTAATGAAATGTTGACTCCCAGTTAAATGCAATGGTTAGTCTGACCTCATGAAATGGGGGCTTTGCCTGATCTTTAATGGAATGTCTTATACTCCTGCCTAATGCAGTGTTTCCTGAATGCCTTCAGTTGAGCAAGGAAATGGTCATGACTGATTCATAATGAAATGTTTAGTCTTGCATAGGGAGATGTTGACTAATTACCTCCAATGACCTAATGTCATGTTTACCTTTGATGAAATGCTTTGATGAAATAGAGATACTGTGATTATTGATTACCCTGACTCTGATCTAGATAAAACTTATTGATTTGAATCCAACGCACTGGTGTGGTCTCAGTCATTGTGTGTGTTTCAATGTCTCAGTGGATGTGTGTGCCGTATGGTCACTTTACACCTAAGCTTTCGGGTGCCTACCTGCTCGTGCCAGGCTACCCCCCGGGGAACTGGTGACCCCAGTTCCTACACAATGCCAATAGCTTAACTCACGTAAATGCGAGACCTATTGCATTGCAAATGCATGATTACGTTTAAAACTGAGCGCGGCACCGCTTCAAGGACACCGTGCTTGGTTTCTTTTTTTTTTTACTTTAACACTGAGCACGTTGTCCGGGAAACGGGCACTGCGCTCAATGTTAAAGATAAAAAAATAAAATAAAGAAACTGAGTGCGGTGTGCTTGAGGCGGCGCTGTGCTCAGTTTTACAGTTAGAAAAATAAATAAACAAACAGAGCGCGGTGTCCGTGAAGTGGGCACCACGCTCACCAATAAAATTAACAAAAATAAAGCACGGTGTCCCTGAAACAGGCGCCATGCTAAACATTGTAGGTAAAAAAAATTGAAGCTGAGCACGGTGGACGCCACACTCAGCATGCAATTCATCCCAAAAGTAATGAAGTATAAAGAAAAGTGGCCGCCATTGTCCTGTGTGGGCGAGCTGCAAATGCAGGAAGCAGCCTCTATTGTCCCCATCAGTTAGTTTCAAAACAAAATAGTGCTCACAGACTTAAAACGGAGACCGTGCAACAAGCCAAGTAAAAGGTCCAGTCGTCATGGGTGGTAACAAATGGCTACAAGTTGGTAATAAGGTGGGACTAACAAGCCTCAAAATGAATCAGAAGCCAGCATTTACCAAGGACCATTACACCAGCCAATGATAAATATGGCAGAGAGAAGGCGAGGCTTCCACAGCATACTCATCTGCTGCATGCCTCGCAGAGCGAGAGCGAATGCGTTCTGCTGATAGGCTCGACCTAAAAATGACACGCTTCCTAACAGGTAGCCAGTGCACGGATTGCAGCATAGGAGCTGAAGCAGAGCACTGGGGAGGTTTGGGGGTGGGGATGCATGGGGTAGGTTTCAAATTCACCGAGCTGCAGCGTTCTGCACTACCTGGAGCTTTGTCAGTAACTAACTGTTTATTGCTACTAGGAGTGCATTCCCCTAGTCCAGGTGGCTGATAATCAGTGCCTGGACTAGGGTTTTTCTGGCAAAGGGAGGGAACCATAGAAACATTGTCCTCAGTTGTCATAAAGTGGAGGAACAATTGCCAGAAATAGCATTAGTTTGGTCCTTCATACACAGTGTCTGATCCAAGCTGACGCCAAGATTTTTAACAACTTGCCTAATTTAGCAGGCCACTAATCCGGTGATCCCACCTGTGTCAAACAGCACAATCTCAGTGTATCACTGGTTAACCGGAGCCAGTTAGACATCCACGCAGCAATTTTCCTCATACCGTCCTAGAAACATGTCTTAACCATATCAGGAGGCTGGCCCAAAGTATGACTAATTAGGTGTCATATGTGTAAGTCAAGTAAGAGTGGTGATCTTTTGATTGCTGCTCCAACAACTCTGATTTAGCAAATGAAGGGTGTCTCAGTGTGAGACATGGAGCAAATCAACTGGTTGGGCAGTAAGGTCACTGTGGCTGCTGAAAAACAACGAGCAACTTCCAAGTTGATTGTGAGACATTTCCCCAGGTTTCCACGAAGAAGGCACCGTCTGGTGAGAGGGTGTCGAAGAGGTGCCAGATCTCCACGGAGTGTCTGTGCAGGGAGCGCACTTTGAGAACGATACACATCAGGGCTTTGGTGGTGTGGGCGTTCGGCGTGGGTGCTGCGGTCACGGGGGTGCTGTGGATGGTGAAGGAGCGTCGGCAATGTCGGCAGGAGAACTGGCCGTGGGTGGTGTTTGTTGTCGACAGCTGGCAGAGCGACATCGGCGCAGCACCATTAAATTGGGAAGGGGGGAGGTGCAGCTGGGAGGCGGGAATTGGCAGAAGGGAGGGGCTACAGGGGCAGTAGTGTCGGGAAAGTGACTCGGGAAATGGGCAGAGAAGATCAACAAAACAAAGAATGCACAATAAGGCAAGGCAACAATACAGTCAGAGAATAAGGGCACAGTGAACGTAAGGCAACAATATCAACTAAGTACAGGGCACAAGCTCCTGATGCGATAAATAACACTACCTGCACCTTGCCTCACTGTGAGATGTAACATTCAAATACTCTCTGTAGGAAATTGGGTTACTGGTTGAGGGGAGTGAAACCCTACTCAAAAAGCAACACACGCAAAACCCAAATTAACCTGTGCACAGCCCTCTGGTAGAATCGCACAAAAGTAGTCAGGCTTAACTTAGAGGCAATATGTATTGTATCTACACAGCACTTCAAAGAGAAATAAGGTGAAAACACAACACACGAAAAATCCTAGACGAATGTTGAAAAATAGAGTAAAATGTAATAAATTATTTGAGACCAAAAACAACAAAAATCCAATAGTAGAACCAGCGATAAGAAATTTCAAATATTTAAGTAAAAATTTGCCAAGAAGCACAAAGAACCCACTGTGGTTATCTGGGTGTACCGGACCAGGACAAAGTCGCAAGTACATGCTTACTGTGAGCGTGGGCCCAGCCAGGGACCAAATTAGGCCGGGTGAACAAAGTACCTTAAATCCTGGTCTGCGGAGCATTGCGAGTTCCTGCAGCGAGGATGCTTCAAGGATGTGTTGCACAGCGGCGGTTCAGACAAAGCGATGTGGAGTCCTCTGTCGTCGAGGATGCCATTGATGAAGAGCTTGTAATGGAAAGTCGTGCATCTATGATGCGTCACACAACGGCGATTCCAATGCGACTGCAAAGAGATGTGTCATGCTGCATCGGTTCTGCTCACAGGACCACAGCTGGGCTGGCAGAGCAACTTCAGGTAACCTTCCCAGCTAAAAGGACTGGGGTGGCACCACTTGGAGGGCAAGACTCACAGCAAGCAGAGTCCAGGTGTTGGGTTCAAGGTGGTTGAAGCCTTTTCTGGCCCTCAGGCTCTGATTAGGAAGCCAGTCAACAAGCCCTTGGAGTCATTCTGGATGCAGGTCGAGCCCTTTTCACCCAGGCAGCCGGGCAACAGGCAGCAAAGTAGCAGAGAGTTAGAGTAGCAGTCCTTTTTGCAACCGAGGCGATAGCAGCCCTTCTGAGTCTTCAACAGGTCTAGAGGTGTACTAAACAGGTGGGTCTGAGGGTTGTTTATTTATAATTGGTGCCCACTTTGAAGTAGGAGAATGTTCTAGAGATTTCCACCCCCAAAGGTACTTGACGTTTCCTGCCTCCTTGCTCTAGCCCCAGGTTGTCTGGGGTCACAAAAGACTCATGTCACACCCTTTGTGAGTGTGCTTGGGTGGAGCCTTTGTGTTGTGCAAGTGTGGTAGGTGATAGCTACTCGCAATCATAAAGACAGAGATTGCCCATCCTGCCAGCACCTATTCCCCTTTGTCTTACTGTCTGGGAGAAATATACAAAGACCATCTGCCAGCTACACCTAGTCATGTGACCCTGGAAAATGCCAAGGTTCTAAAAGTATGTTATTAGAGACGGCAGTCCCTATCATATGTAATCATAACCACAAAACTACAATTAGAGTTGTGTATGTTGCTATTAAAACGGAAGAGATTGTATTTATTTACGCATTCAATAAACACGAAACAGCATATAGTATCATGCAGTGAGTAGGAAGTGACGGGGTTATGGAAATGAACAGATTTCCTGACCTTGAAGAACCGGGTTTTAGAACCCAGCGGCGCCAGGGGAAATGCCCGATGTCTTTTGGTTCACCTGTCTTGGCAAACAGAGACACAGGACACTTCTCTGTGACGTCAAAGACCAAATTTATTGGCTGCAACCAGGAACAGAGGTCTACGAAGCACAACACGTGAAGGACTGGGTTCTTTTGGACCCAGCGGTGCCAGGGCACAACACCTGAAACCTTCGTGGGTAACCTGTTCCGGCGTACAAGCCACAGAGACACGGGACACTTCCTTCGGCGTCAAAGAGTCAAGGTTTATTTACTGCAGGGAACACAGAAATCACGGCAAGTACAACGCGTGCTACTTGTGGAGACTGCTTCAAATTGGTTATGTGGATCGCTCCTTTTATACAGTTTTTACCCATAGGCTAACATTAAACACAAAGGTTTACAACTCAGTTCCCACATCTAGCTCCCAGAGGGGTCGCTTTGGTCGCTTTGAAACACATAAGGTCCGGAACATAAGTGCGGAAACATTTGGCGGTTCCCAACTGTAAAAACCCATCTTCCCACCATTAGCAAATTCCAATCAGCAATCAAGTAGATCGAAACAGGAACGAAGACAGGTGCAGAGGAAGACGGAGACAGTGGGGAGATTGGAAAGGGTGTAAAAGGGGGGGTGTCGGGAAACACGAGATACAGGCATCAAAGGGACGTGCCTAATGAGATGCACGGCTGAGACAATAAGTCCGTGCGGCAAGATGAGCCTCGAGCGGCGCCACCTGCCTTACAGTAGCAACCCCCTCGTCATAAAGACACTTTCAAAGAACATGTGTCTTCCGCAAATATCTTGGGAGTCCCAGGGTCGCAAAGCGGACAGCGTCCGTTCGCTGACTACTTGAGGGCAAGAGACAAAAATGGATGCCGTATCTAAGATGGAACCCGTGGGTACAGATGAAAAGCCCACGTAACAAACGAACGGTTTAAGTTAGCACAGCGAAACTGCGCACACTTACTAAACTCGTCATTTGCGGTTCATAGATACCAGACTCGACCATATTCGTACGAGTCGGAAACACCACTTACAATTGTCACGGAACCTCAGACGCTCCTTTTGCCCTCATGTAGGCAAGCACTAGTCGGAATCATATTCGATATTCATCAGACCATCAAGATGTCGTTGTAGCATAGCCTTGTCCAACCGAGTCCCCTTGGTAACAGGTGGTTGTCTCATACACGTTGTAGCACAGAGGCCACATAAGGCAGGACCACACTGCACACAAAGGCAACACGTGAACAGGAACACTACCACAACTCCGATGATCATCAGAATCTTCCAACCCCAAGTCGACATCAGGCCCCAAAACCAACCGAGTAGCGTCCAATCCCCTACATCCACGTGTATGGATTCGGAGATCTTATGCAACTTCGAGATGGCTTGATAGACAGTAGGAGCATTATCAGGTATGAAAATGCAACAGCTCGAATGGATCACTTTACATACCCCACCACGATCTGCCAAGACGACATCTAAAACCATACGGTTTTGTAACGTCATAAGTCTCTCCGCCTGAAGTTCTGTGGTGATATTACCAAGGGCACTGGCAGTAACATTAGCTGTCGATTCCACCACTCGAGTCAAATGTCTCAGGTTCCTACTATTAACCATAGGTCCCCAAAACGGGAGGAAACCCTTGAAAAAGTCTCCTGCCTCTTGACCGGCAGTATCCTCTTTGCTAATTACGCCTCGTACAACTCTAGTCTTATGGTAATCGGCATCTACAGTAAACGTCGGAGGCAACAGATTTGCAACAAAACATGAGCCCATGAAGTCCGAGGGCAACCATGTATATGCACGATCATGACAGATGAAGTACGTACCCTTGGCAGCCAGAAACACAGGGATCGGGGACATTGACAGAACGTAACTTTCAGTGCAAGCACTTACTCCAAGTGAGGCTTGCGAACCACGACCCACAAGACAAAGATTACCAGTGTGGGGTACGACCCATATTGGAGGCGAGCTTTTAAGCTGCTTTTCATTAATGAACGTACTATATTCCCCTCTATCCGGTGCCCTATAGGCTTGTACCTCTGCCTTAGGGATGAGAAAAGCATCATAGATCTCATCTTCCAAATCCTGTATTATCATCGATACCACCCACTGCCACGAGGTAGGACCCGGTTTGGGGGAACGTTCTGGAGAGGGGTGGAAACCTAGCGCGCTTCGAAGCATTGTTTGGTATGCTCGAGCTGACCCTTGGGAACTATACGGTAACACCAGATATGGAATTCCCTTACCCGTAGTATGTGGCATCAACCCACACACCCAACAATTAGTAGTGTTAACCACTAACTGATGCTGATGGAGGAGCTGGATAAAGGAATTGTTGCGGAATTCTACACGTCTAGCCTGTTCGTGTTCCGGTAAAATGTGAAAAGAATGGGGAGAAACAGTAGTAGCAGTAAGAGTAAGATTAGGGTAAGGAGTAGGAGTAGGGGTAGGAAGTAAAAAGTAAGACATAGCGTAATACACCCCACCCGCCAAGAATGCAGAAGCGGTTAAAAACAATACAAACAATTGGAATACAAAACATTTAGTACGACTAAGTTTCTGCAGTTTGACTCTATACGCCTGAGCTCCTTCCAAATCATTCAACTTCGAAAATGCCATTTCCCTATGACCGTCCGCAACGTTTCTTGACGCACTTCGTTCTGTGCAGCAATGGTCAATCCCTAGGAGTTCCTAGGAACCGACGGCCTTAACCTAGCGTCAAGACCTACTGTCCAGAAGGAAGTACGCGCGCGGCCCTACGGCCCTCAATACACAATATGTATTTATTTAGCACAATAATTCAGCTGAGGAAGGAAAAAGATACAAGGAAGAAGCTTAATATATATACAAAACAAGTTTCAACGATACGAATGTTCAAAGTTGATCAGGGGAAACGAGGATATTGCAGTTATCAATTTCAGCAAAGCAAGAAATTTTATTAGTCCTTAATGCGAGAACGCAAAGAATATCGATGTTTCCCGGGACGTGTCTGCTCGTCGAACAAAGGATCCGTTGAAGAGACAGCGTCCTGCTGATCAGTTTGTTGATTTGATCTTGAGTCTTTTGCTGACAATGTTCCAACAGTGGCTTTCTGCTGCGCTGAGTGTTCACCAACAAGCTGTGCGTCGCTAAAAGGTACAAACGCCGGCAATGTCTCTGCTTCTGTTGACGCAATGCCTTTCCTCACCCACGGGTCTGCCGGTAAAGGAATAGGGACTCGTTTGCAATGGGTAGCATGTACCCAATTCTTCCGCCCCTCAAGACGAACGGCAGTCCTCGTGGCCAGGAGCACCTGGTGAGGTCCAACAAAACGGGGGTCCAGATTCTTCTTGCGTGAGAAATTCCGGGTGACTACCCAATCACCGGGCTGGAGCTGGTGGCCTGGACCCTCCGTCTGCGTCGGCAAGGCGTCGTAAACCTGTTGATGAATTAACCTCAGTTTAGCAGTCAAGTCATGTAAGTAGTCAATCAACATCGGATACTCAAGATCGACGAATATACCTGGCCTAGGAACCCCCCACACATTCGCAGGACGGCCGAACACTATTTCATAGGGACTAAGCCCTATTCGGGAGTGTACAGTCGCCCTAGTTGACAGTAATGCTAGAGGCAAAGCGTCAGGCCACGAAAGTCCAGTCGTAGCCTGAATCTTCGCTAGCTTTAGTTTAAGGGTACCATTGTACCCTTCAACCAATCCAGCTGACTGGGGATGATTGGCGCTATGGAATTTCTGATTAATTCCAAGGCCCTTACACACATTCTTCATCACACTTCCAACAAACTCACTTCCGTTATCTGACCACACGACTCTAGGCATTCCATACCGAGGAAAGTATTCCTTCAGTAGGATTTTCGCAGTAGACAAAGCAGTATTGTCTTTGAGGGGATAGGCCTCGATCCATCGGGAGAATGCGCAAACCACAACTAAAACATATTTCAAGTTATTGCATCGCTCCATATGGATGAAGTCCAATTGGATCACCTCAAAGGGATACGAAGGAGGAGCAAAACTGCCAGGGGGAGTTGGGGTTCCTTTGCCAGGATTGTACATTATACACACCATACAATTCTTCACCAGACGTTCAGCACACTTTGTAATGCCATCATTCTTCCATACAGGCGACAACAACTTGCAAATGCCTTTCGCGCTGATATGTGCTAACCCATGTGCCATTGTCACGACGGCCAGCACATACGCATCAGGCAACATCCATCTTTTCTGATCCGACAAATCAATCCAACAACCATTCACATCCAACTTTCCCGTACTTTCTTTCCACTTCGTCTTTTCCGTATCGGTGGCCTCATTCTGAATTGCTTTCACGCTCTCTATAGTATTCTCACACATACTCGATTCTGTAGGCCACCTAACCGAACTCGTCACATACATTCGAGTGCTAAGGTTCCGGGCAGTCTCCTTAGCAATCTCATCTGCAAACGCGTTACCACGACCAACATCATCCGTTACTTTACGATGCGCACTACACTTAACAATCGCAACTTGAGCAGGCAAAGTCAATGCATCCAAAAGATCATTCACAAGCTGGCCATGCTGTATTTTCGTGCCGTGTGACGTCAAGAAACCACGCTCTCGCCACAATCGTCCAAAGCTATGCGCTACACCGAAAGCGTACTGGCTATCGGTGTACACATTCACACGTTTCCCTTTCGCTAATACACATGCTCTAGTAAGAGCAATCAGCTCTGCAGCTTGGGCAGAATTCTGATTCAATCTCGCAGTCTCAACAACAGTATTCAACGTCACAACAGCATAGGCAGTAGTCACATCACCATTCGGCAATTTAAAACATGACCCATCCACATACAAAGTGCCGTCAGGGTCTTCCAATGGGGTGTTTTTAAGGTCCACTCGACCTTTTGTTTCCTCTTCTGTACGCAAGTAGCAGTCATGTTCTGTTACTTGATCTGACTCTGCACTAATTGGTAACAAAGTTGCCGGATTCAGGACATTACAACGTTTTATTTGAATGTGGCTTGCCAAAAGCGTCAATTCGTACCCAGACAACCTCGCACTCGTCAAGTGCTGAGTTTTCGTTCGATTCAAAAGAGTATCGACTGCATGCGGAACCATCACCGTGAGCATATTATCCATGACCAATCCTGCTGATTGTCGGATGGAGACCGCAGCTGCCGCAGTTGCTCTCAAACAACTCGGCAATGCTCTAGCTACTGGGTCTAAGGTCGAGGAAAAATATGCACATGGACGTTGCTTACCACCAAAAGGTTGCGTTAAGACACTCAACGCACAGCCTTCTCTCTCGTGAACATATAACGTGAACGGTTTACTGTAGTCAGGGGTACCTAACACAGGAGCCGAACACAATGAATCACGTAATTCAGAAAAACTTTTCTGACATTCTTCCGTCCATGGTAAAGGAGTTGAAACATCCTTGCATGTAAGAGCCACCAATGGTTTCGCTAGCAATGAAAAATTAGGAATCCATTGCCTACAGTACGACGTGATACCTAGAAGGGCACGCACATCTCTTTGGGTTGTTGGCACAGCCATTCGCGCAATCGCTGCAATTCTCTCTGGGGTCAATCTCCTTCCCTCCTTTGACAATAAGTGACCTAGATAGGTTACTTCTTGACAACAATATTGGAGTTTAGAAGGTGACACCTTGTGATTCAACTCACAGAGATGTTGCAGCAATGACACCGTAGCAATTTTGCAAATGTCCTGAGTATCAGCAGCCACCAATAAGTCGTCGACATATTGAATTAGGGCCGCACCGACCGGCAACCTAAACGCATCCAGTTGACCCTTCAAGGCTTGACTGTAAATAGACGGACTTTCACAGTAGCCCTGAGGAGCGCGTTTGAACCGGAAGCTACGTCCACCAAGAGAGAAACCGAAAAGGTCCCTGCTCTCTTCGGCGATCGGGATGCTGAAAAAGGCGTTTTTCAAATCAATCACCGAAAACCATGATGCAGTAGCTGGAATCAGAGTCAGTAGCGCCGTGATGTCAGGCACAACAGGGAATTGAGGAACCACAATTTTATTCACCTCCCGTAAATCGATAACAAAACGATAAACAGGCGGTTTGGTAGGATCAGTACGTTTAAGAATGGGCAGTACAGGGCTATTGCACACGTTTCCCCGAGTCTCCTCAATAACATTTTTCTCGATCAAATCATAGATGATCGCTAACAAAGCTCGTTCCCCATCAAGGGAGATACGGTATTGGGGAATACGCGGCAATCGCACATTTGATTTCAACTGAACAACATAAGGGGAGATATCAAGTAGGCCCACATCATTTGGACCCGTCGCCCACAAAGACGCAGGAAGAGAATCCAATTCCGGTGGAAGCTTATCGAGGGACAAATACATGGGAGAGACTACTTTCTCCCCAAACGTAAGCTTTACACCCGCAGGAGAACAATACAAAGTTGCATACAAACGTTTAAGCAAATCCAGACCCAAAAGATTTTCGCCACAACCTGTGGTCAAAATCAGTGGAGCTTCGAGCTCACGTGGCCCAATTTTAAGGGGCAAAGGGCGTGAAACTGGATTGCTAACGGGGGCGCCAGAGAATCCAACGGATACATTTGTTAAGCCAGACAAAGGTGCGCCAGGGAGTTTCGAATGCATAATGGAACTTTTCGCTGCACCAGTGTCCAACAGAAAAGGCTCAACGACGCCCGATGTAGCAACTGCGACGTAAGGCCCTCTCTGATCAACCGGAACTGATACCACTCCCTCTCCTTGTCTTCGGCTGTCCTAGTAATTACTGTCGTCAGTTCCCTGATCGACGTAATAATCGTCTACATTGTACTGCGCAGATCGTCCTTGCGATGATCCACGTTGGTCGAAACAGTTATTAGAATTTGATGAGTTGTCAGAGCGGTCGTTCTGAGCACCACGACCTCTACCACGTGATGCATTCTGTGAACCACCACGGCCTCCTCTAGACGAATTACCACTATTACGATCATTTAAAGCAGGACAATCAAATTTAATGTGTCCCTCCTGTCTACAATAAGCACATTGATTGTACCCCAACGAAGATCTGTTGAAAGAGGAATCATTACGCGACTGCGATCGATTCGATTGCGACTGTGATCTATTCTGCTGAGACGCATTCTGATTAGAACGCGGCGGGTATGCTTGTTGTAACAACACTTTAGTTTTCAGCTCTTTTGTCTTTTTATCAGCTCGGTCATTTTCTTCTTTCTCCCTATTTTCATAATATTGTGCCGTAGCCAGAATCTGAGCTGAGGTAGAAACGGCCCATGCACTTTCTGAATTCTTTAATTTATTGCACAAATCGGGCAATAAGTTCGATACAAATTTATCCACAAACAACCTCTGTCCACCCTCAGTACCCATATCCTGTCCACTATGATCAACAAATGTTTCCTCAAACCTCGTAAAGAAGTCTGAAACACTCTCATCTTTCTTCTGCTTACAGGCTGACAACTTGTCCCAATTTACCCTCATAGCTGGCATAAGCGTTTTCATTAATGTAATGATTCGCTGGGGAAGAAGTGCAATCAACTGATCGGGTTTAGCAGCAGCCACTTGTCCAGCGTCTGCCGCTGTAATGGCAGCCCAATCACCACCTAATTCATTTGTGTGATCTTGATGACGAATCTTAGCCCATACCGGCTGCGGTACGACGTTGCCAAACAACATGTCAATATCGGCAAGATTCATTACCGTAGCATCCACAAGCTGCGATAATTCTTTGTAATACCCCGCAGGATTTTTGCGAGGATCAGGCAAAGTTTGTTTCACCTGAAGCACTTCCGATCGTTTCCATGGGAGATGTATCCATACTCTCTGGAAATGCGCTGCCACTGGCTGGGCAGCATTAGTGTTATCAGCCGGTATCCAAACCGGCGGAACTTCACGCATAGGATATTGGCCAGACTCGGCTTGTTGGCGTTCAAGATCCTCAACAAACAGTGCGTGAGGAATAGGAGCAAGGCGGTAAGACAGCAACTGCTCAATAGCTCGTCGGACATTAGTATCGACTATCAGTCCAGTTGCGAACTGAAGCCGAAGATTAGACAGGGCGGTCAGCACCTCGTCAGGCGCAACAGCCGCTATCTGATCATGCAGGAGTTTACACATTTCGTCAAACACATATCTCTGAGTCGGTATGTTGAATTGACTAAACGTTTCAAGAACGACTCGGGGTGGATTTCTTTGCGGATTGTCCATCCAACCCATCGCCATATTGTATAGCGCAGCACGTTCCCTATTACCAGGAAGCTGACTACGTCTCTGTGGTGGACCATCAGAACCAGCGGACCCAAAAACAGGTCCGAGCGACTGGAAAAAATTTGTCGCAATGGGAGAACTACGGTTACGAGTAGAGGGACAAGAGTAAGACACAGAACTAACAAGAGGAGGAGTAGAAACGTTAGCAACAACTGGAGTTAACAACACAGGAGCAGTAGCGCGAGCAGGAGTATGTGGAAGCGGAGGAGCAGTAGGAATAGAAACAGGCACAGGAGCAGGAACAGTCGGAAGAGCGGGTGCAGGTTGAGGAACGGGTGGAGGAATAACAGGTGGAAGAACAGGTACGGCAGGGACCACAGGAGCTGCGGTACCCTGTACGTACGGGGGTGGCGACTTCATAAGATAGGACATTAAAGGATCCTCAACTGCCTCTTCCTTCTTATCCGACTCCGTAGGCAAAGCAGGATAGCATTTATCTATGGTCATACGTTGTAGCCTCTCAAACACTTCCTTATCCTTATCCTCCTTATCACGCTGAAACTGCTCAGCTTTCTTCACAATGGTAGCAACATTATCTCGCTCACTACGTTTATTCTGTCTGATCTCTTTCTGTCGGGCTTCTTTGCGCCACAACCGAAAGGCATCAAACATGGCCGGCCTAGATTTGCGTTCGAACAACTTTATTTCCAAATTATCTAAGATCGACGCTTCGAAGCTACCGTGAGGTGGCCAACGAAGATCGCCGTCTTTCTTTGTATATTTTATCCAATAATCGTTAAAAGCAATCGGGCCTAGCCCATGTTTGCTATATAAGTCATAAGTAGGAGTTCCAACCGGAGGTATCGGACATGAGTCCTCCAGCAGGGAATCCGCACCACAAGGTCTACAACAACTGAACAAAGTACTGCGACCAGGCATCTTGCACACTAGCCGAGTTTCACAAACTTCAAGGGTTACGGGATTTACCAAGTCCCAGCAAGAACAAAACCCTCGGTCTTTGGCGGCTGCAGTCGTCAAACAAATACAACAACAAAGTACGCTAGCAAAGTGTCACCGACAAAAACACTCACACAGCGTGTACAACAAAGCCACTAGTGTTTACAACAAAGACACTCGCTAAAGTGTCTACAACAAAAACACTCGCTAAAGTGTTTACAACCAAGGATTCTGGGAGCGACCCACAAATACTTAACTCAAAGATCAATGGCGTCCTCAGGAAGGCCCGTCAATCGTCTCGCTATACCAAGGTCTACGCCAGGCGCCAAAACAGGTCTACAGTCAGGGCAGCAGTCCGTCGCAGCCGTCAGGAGGCGGGAATCTTCGCGGGAAAAGTCTTCGGGCCACTTATTTCGACAACAGGATCGATGAAGCGGGGTGCACCTTCCCTCGGAGATTTCACACGAAGTTCCTCACGATCGTCGGGCTTGGACCGGTACCACTGATGCAGCCCCACGTTGGGCGCCAACTGAAGGACTGGGTTCTTTTGGACCCAGCGGTGCCAGGGCACAACACCTGAAACCTTCGTGGGTAACCTGTTCCGGCGTACAAGCCACAGAGACACGGGACACTTCCTTCGGCGTCAAAGAGTCAAGGTTTATTTACTGCAGGGAACACAGAAATCACGGCAAGTACAACGCGTGCTACTTGTGGAGACTGCTTCAAATTGGTTATGTGGATCGCTCCTTTTATACAGTTTTTACCCATAGGCTAACATTAAACACAAAGGTTTACAACTCAGTTCCCACATCTAGCTCCCAGAGGGGTCGCTTTGGTCGCTTTGAAACACATAAGGTCCGGAACATAAGTGCGGAAACATTTGGCGGTTCCCAACTGTAAAAACCCATCTTCCCACCATTAGCAAATTCCAATCAGCAATCAAGTAGATCGAAACAGGAACGAAGACAGGTGCAGAGGAAGACGGAGACAGTGGGGAGATTGGAAAGGGTGTAAAAGGGGGGGTGTCGGGAAACACGAGATACAGGCATCAAAGGGACGTGCCTAATGAGATGCACGGCTGAGACAATAAGTCCGTGCGGCAAGATGAGCCTCGAGCGGCGCCACCTGCCTTACAGTAGCAACCCCCTCGTCATAAAGACACTTTCAAAGAACATGTGTCTTCCGCAAATATCTTGGGAGTCCCAGGGTCGCAAAGCGGACAGCGTCCGTTCGCTGACTACTTGAGGGCAAGAGACAAAAATGGATGCCGTATCTAAGATGGAACCCGTGGGTACAGATGAAAAGCCCACGTAACAAACGAACGGTTTAAGTTAGCACAGCGAAACTGCGCACACTTACTAAACTCGTCATTTGCGGTTCATAGATACCAGACTCGACCATATTCGTACGAGTCGGAAACACCACTTACAATTGTCACGGAACCTCACACGGGTGGTTCAATAGAGACTGCACACTTTCATATTGCGAGACATCGTCTTTTATGCCAAAAATCACCTTCCTGGCTAGCATCAATTACTTACAAACTGTCCAATCAAACAATGCCATTTCAAAAGGTATCGCATAACGACAAGCCCACTTTCAGTTGTCCAGCCCATCATCAATGACAAGGCAAAAACCAACATTCTTGCTCGGACAGGCCAAACGAACCCATAATAAAAGACCTCAACCCAAACCATAAATAGGCCATAAAAGAAGGAACAGAAACAGATGTGAAGCAAGATAGAAGTGTGTGTGCGTTTACCATAAACTCAGCAATGTCCTGATCTTTATCTGACCAGCTGCCTAACAAGGAACTGGCTCAACAAGGTTAGCTTCGGGCAAGGGAGTCAGCTCGTTCAGGTCACACAGAAGTCAGCTAAAGGCGTACGTGTCCCAAAGACTCGCTCGGCCGTAGTCATCGGCCTATGTGAGGGCAACCACAAAATGGCTGCCGTACACAAAATGGAACTCGAAGGTACGAACAAAATCCCTGAATACGCAGTATATCCATCAATCGATCATGACGAAAACACTTGTACATGCAGCACTCGTCATTTGCGGTCCGCTGATACCAAAATCGTCACGATACGATGACCTTTATTGAACGGGTTCAGAACCACGGAACCTCAACCTCAGGCATATAACCGCAGAGTGACTTTTTAGTGATACATAATTTACAGGAGTCACAATGAGAGAAACATCTCAAGCTCCGCATTAATCATGAGTAAGAGTTTGGAGTCAAGATGTGGTTGTCGACTACGTTTCCATCCCCAGCAGCGGTTATGTGATCAAAATCAGTGCGGGGTCCCCCAGGGCTCTTCCCTTTCTCCCCTCCTGTTCAATCTTTACATTGCCCCACTTATTTTCTCCTTACAGCAGATGGAGGTCGCAGTATATAATTATGCTGACGACCTCCAACTTGTTTTTGATCTGTCCTCCTCTCCGTCTTCTATCTCTAATTTCCAATCTACCATGACCCACATCCGTGACTGGATGAACCACAACCATCTAAAACTCAACCCAGATAAGACCGAGCTGGTGTTGACGGGTGGTTCATCCAGCCCCTGGTCTCCTCTGTTCTGGCCCCCCTCCCTTGGTTCCCCACCTGTCCCCTCTTCCTCCGTAAAAACTTTAGGTATCAAGCTCAATTCTCAACTTACTCTTCACTCCCAGGTCAGCTCTGTGGTGTCCTCTTCCTTTCTTTCACTGCGTACTATACGCAAGGTGTCCCGCTTTTTTTCTTTTCACGCCCTTAAACTGATCACCTTGGCGATGGTCATCTCCCGCCTGGACTACGGCAACGCCCTATATGCCAGTATACCTGCATATAGTCTCAGGCGGTTGGAACAGATCCAGAACCAGGCGGCCCGCCTGGTGTTCAAACTACCAAAATTCCACCATGTCACCCCCCTCCTTAAATCTTTACATTGGCTCCCCGTTCGTGAACGTGTCCAGTTCAAGCTGGCCTCTATCACCTTCCTAGCGAGACTGGGCACGGCACCGGCCTTCATCTCTTCCGAGATCACTCCCTATGTCCCCACTAGAGACCTCCGCTCATCCACCCAGGCCCTTCTTACGGTCCCGCGCTTTCGGAGGAAGAAATGGGGCGGTTCGAAATTTGCGACCCTTGCTCCACTCCTCTGGAATTCCCTGCCCCCTGAGCTTAGGACCATGACTCTTTACTCCCAGTTTAGAAAACAACTGAAGACCTTTTTGTTTTCTAAAGCCTTTAATTAAATTGTTCCCCCCATAGTCTGAATTGCTCTATTTTACATTGGCCAGTTCACCCTGTTTCTGTAAGTTGTAGCGCCATGAAGCCGCTGGCGAACGTGCGCTCAATAAATAATTTTAAATTCAAATTCAAATTCAAATTCAAATTCAAATTCAAAATCAGGACAAGAGAATCAGAATGCCTGAGAGGTTTCCTTAATGAGGCAGGAGGGAAAGAGAGAGGGGAGAAGATAAAATGGGGTGTGTGGGGTGGTTATAGAATGAAAGGTAGAGGAAAAGGTAGAGAGAGGTTAAAGGTGGAAGGATGGGTCTTCTATTGTCTCAGAATAAGTGACAATATTTTGGGGGATGTGGAGGTAATAGAGGTGGTTCATGGCGTATCAGAAACCAATTTTGACTGTACCCTTGTGAACCACATTGAACTAAAGCTGTACTCATGTGCAGGTGGGTGTGAGGGTGGGGTAGTGTGGTCATTCTTGACGAGGGAAGTGGGATGCAATTATGGCACCCAATTGAGTGGAGATGGTATGAGGGATGTGAAAGCGACTCTAAGCCTGGTTATCTTATAGTGTGCTGAGGAAAAGGCGAATTTACTGTCGGTCTAGATAGAGGACTGCGGGGTAGGGGGTGTGTAAGGGAACAGTGTCCAGCCCGTAGCAGCACGGGAACTCAATCTGTGGTGGGGAAGATGAATTACTGAAAAAGATGTAAAAATAGTGAGACCCACATCAAAGAGGATATAATGAACTACGAGGGAGACTGTGGTCTCCAAAAGAACGCTTACCCTAAGTAGGACAGGGTTGCAGGCAGGGGAGAACAGTGTCTCGTCTTTAGCGTTCTTTACGCGTCGCTCAGAATCGAGCGAAGGTAAAGGGAAATACTGAAATAAAGAGAACAGTGAGATGCTGTTGCGTGGATCCGCTGCAGGCGAGTGGGCAAGAGAGCCTACCAATGAACTTACCTCAGAGCACCTGAGGTTGAAGCTGAAACAGGGGTCCAGGAACGCCATGTGCTTTTGGCGGTGCATGAATTAAATCCGGAAGCGGCTTTCACAGGTGCACACATGTGCACCGCGTGAAAACTAGAGCAGCAAGTGGTTTGGTCATGGAAACTGGTAGGTGCCAGAACCTCAACCCAAACCATAAATAGGCCATAAAAGAAGGAACAGAAACAGATGTGAAGCAAGATAGAAGGGTGTGTGCGTGTACCATAAACTCAGCAATGTCCTGCTCTTTGATCTTTATCTGACTAGCTGCCTAACAAGGAACTGGCTCAACAAGGTTAGCTTCGGGCAAGGGAGTCAGCTCGTTCAGGTCACACAGAAGTCAGCTAAAGGCGTACGTGTCCCAAAGACTCGCTCGGCCGTAGTCATCGGCCTATGTGAGGGCAACCACAAAATGGCTGCCGTACACAAAATGGAACCCGAAGGTTCGAACGAAATCCCTGAATACGCATTGTATCCATCAATCGATCATGACGAAAACACTCGTACATGCCGCACTCGTCATTTGCGGTACGCTGATACCAAAATCGTCACGATACGATGACCTTTATTGAACGGGTTCAGAATCACGGAACCTCAGACCCTCCTTTTGCCCTTACATAGGCAATACACCCAAACTCACGTCAATCTGAATCCAGGTCTATATTCATCAGATCATCAAGATGTTGCTGTAGCATCATCCTAGTACTTAGCAACTCTCTCCGGACAAGTCTCCTTGCACACGAAGTAGCACAATGGCCACATATAGCAGGAGAACACTGTACACAGAGACAGAACAGGAAAAGGATAGCTAAGATCATCCCAATGACCATCAGAATCTTCCATCCCAAGGTGGATAACAATCCCCAAAACCATCCCAATAACGACCAATCTCCTTCGTCCACATGTACAGACTCGGAGATCTTATGTAGCTTGGAAATGGCTTGGTAAACCGTTGGAGCGTTGTCTGGAATGAAAACGCAGCAGCTCGATTGAATCAATTTACATACCCCTCCTCTATCTGCAAGTATGACATCTAACGCAACTCTGTTCTGAAGAGTCATAAGGCGATCCGACTGGAGCTCAGCAGTCAAGTTACTAAGGGCACTGGCAGTCTCAACCATGGTGGACTCAACCACTCTCGTCAGTTGTCGAATGTTCCTGCTGTTAGCCATAGGTCCCCAAAACGGCAGAAAACCCTTCAAGAAATCTCCCAATTCTTGTCCTGCAGTATCTTCCTTACTGAAGACACCTCTAACAACTCTTGTCTTGTGGTAATCTGCCGCAGCTGTACGTAAGAGACAACAGGAATGAAACAAAACATGTGCACGAGAAATCAGGGGGCAACCAAGTGTACGCTCTATCATAGCAGACAAAGTAGGTACCCTTAGCTGCTAAAAACAATGGGGAAGTCTGGGACGCAAAAACATACGTCTCAGTGCAAACACTCTTCCCTAACTGAGCACTCGGATTCTTGCCATTACCTTGCAGACAATAATGACCCCGATGGGGCATTATCCAAATCGGAGAGGATCTTTTTTCGCTCGCTGGTTAATGTTAGACTGGAAACCTGAGGATCGGTCGAGCAAGGGGGAGAGGCCTCCTGGCGAGGGTCCTCTCTTCAGATCGTACGGACAGGCAACCACCCCCCCAGAGATGGACACCACACAAAGATAGGTTCTCAACACTTTTATCAGTATTCTTAGGCAGGTTATCGGAATGTTACAGAAAGAGCAGGATACTGGGATCCCTGCAATTCTAGTCTCTGTGGGAAGGGGGTAGCGGGACAGTCTCGGTACCGGTCTGGTACAGGGGTCTCGGGTGGTCAGCCATCAATCCTCGAGCTGGAGGGTTCTCTAGTAGGGGCCGCGGCAGCGCCAGCAGGCCCTCAAGGATGGTGCACGAAGATGAGCAGCGGCAGCGCCAGCAGGCCTTCAAAGATGGTTCACGAGGATGAGCCGCGGCAGCGCCAGCAGGCCTTCAAAGATGGTTCATGAGGATGAGCCGCGGCAGCGCCAGCAGGCCTTCAAAGATGGTTCACGAAGAGGAGCCGCGGCAGCGCCAGCAGGCCTTCAAGGATAGTTCACGAGGATGAGCCGCGGCAGCGCCAGCAGGCCTTCGAAGATGGTTCACGAGGATGAGCCGCGGTAGCGCCAGCAGGCCTTCAAAGATGGTTCACGAGGATGAGCCGCGCCAGCGCCAGCAGGCCTTCAAAGATGGTTCACGAAGAGGAGCCGCGGCAGCGCCAGCAGGCCTCCAAGGATGAGTTAGTCTCGGTGTCTCTCGACTCCAGGATACAACTGGCTTCCTGCTCTGGAGCTGCCCCAGTTATAGGTCTGGTGCCCTTTGATGTCCGGACCCTCGCACTTGGAGGTCGGGGGGTCCGGGGTGAGGGAGTCCAGACACCCAGCAGGGGGGTGGAGCCAGCGCCCAGGGAGGCTGGGGGCGATCGAAACCAGGCGGATGGGAGCCATCAAAACTCCTTCTCCCATTGACTCGCCAAGTGGTCTCTTTACCCCCTGGGTGGATGGTGGTGCCTCGATGTCGGGGCCTGGGGCTGAGGTCGACCCTAGGCCACGAGGCCTGGTCATGGAGGGTCCAAGATGGCGGCTGGGCCGGTGACGGTGGTACGGGAAAAGGGGTCCGGGCCAGCCGAGAAGGTTGTGGACATGAGTTTGAGTTCCATCGGGGAATAGCTGGGGTAGCCCGGAGGGCGGAAGGTGCGGCTCTTGTCCGGGGAACAGGGGTAACGGTAGTCCGGGACCCGCCATGCAGGAGGGTCGGGCCACGCCACAAGGCCAGGTCCAACAGTTAACACTCAGACTAACTCCATATCCAGTCATGTTCCATCCAAGGTACGCTAGTGTCTCATCTTTTGGGATAGTCTCATAGGAACTAATTCCTCTAATCATGTCAACTATACCCTTGACTAGAGCACTATTCTTTGGTCTATCCTTCACAGAATGTAGGGGGTAAACTTCACGAGCATAGATGAACAACGTTCTGTATGCCCACACTGAACCATTGTAACTAAATGGCAGAACCAGGTAAGGAATACCTTTATCGGTAGTATGAGGCATAAGGCCACACACCCAACAATTAGTCGTGTTCACAACTAACTGGTGTTGGTGCAGAAGCTGAACAAAGGAATTATTGGCAAATTCTAATCTCCTAATAGATTCATGTTCGGGCAGAGGGTGAAAAGAATGTGAGGAAACAGTAGACGGAGGCATAGGTTGTGTAGTGGGTGCAAATGTCACTTGAAAAGAGAATATAATGTATCCCATCAGAAACATCATTAAACTAAACAACATCAACAAACATAATATTATAAAACGTTTTCTGCTCATCGCTGTACACATTTTGCTCTTAAAGCTCATTCTTTCAACAGGTCTCTCCATCTCGAAAAACTCCATCCTCTAATCGTGCTGTTTCATCGGCGGTAGGGTGTTCAATGCTAAGGAATGCATCTGTCAGTCCAGGGAATGCCCTTAGACCAACCAGAACCGTCGACCTAGTGTCTTCGGCTTGCACTCCAAAGTCTTGGCACCGCGACCTTACAGCTGAACCCGGATGGCGGTTCGAAAAACAAAAATCGGTCAAAACAGTTTCTCGGAGGAGAGCTTAACCTTAAAAATAGCAAAGAAAGAATGTATTTTTGTATTAGTCCCACGACTCTTGGTCACAAATTATAACAGTCTTTGCCAGGCAATGTATGATCATGAAACAAAAGGTCAGGTTCAGAAGTGTCCAAACGAACTGACGGAGGCACAGCTTCTTGCAGAAGATCGTCCCTTTCTCGTTCAGAATTTTTCCCAATCGAACGTGCATCGCTAAAAGGCAGAAAATGAGGCACAGTTTCAGTCTCAGAGTCTGGAATACCATTCTGGACCCACCGGTCGTACGGCAGAGGCAAAGGGGCCCTCTTACAATGTACGCCATGGATCCAGTTCTTTTTACCGCGCACTCGCACTGCTGATCGTGTGGACAGTAGCACCAAGTAGGGTCCGTTCCAGCAGGGCGGCTCGTTCTTGGTCCGCTGGTAGTTTTTCACAAAGATCCATGAGCCAGGTTCGATAGCATGTCCTGGATCTCCAGATCCTTGTGGCAATGTATAATGAACCTGTTGATGCAAAACACGCAATTTAGCCATTAATTCGTAAAGGTAATCAAGCAATACAGGGTGCTCTATTTCGCTAAATTTGGTCGGCCGCGGCACTCCCCATATATTTGCCGGGCGACCAAAAACTATCTCATAAGGACTAAGTCCCATTCGTGAATGTACAGTCATTCAAGTCGACAAAAGTGCTAACGGCAAGGCATCAGGCCATTGTAGACCGGAGCTCGCCTGAATCTTGGCCAGTTTCAGCGTCAGGGTGCCATTATAGCATTCTACCAGACCAGCTGATTGGGGGTGATTTGCAGCGTGAAATTTCTGGCAGATTCCTAAACCATCACACACACTCATCATCACTTGACCCTCAAATTTACTCCCATTGTCACTCCAGACCATTCTCGGCAATCCAAACCTAGGGAAAAATTCCTTGACAAGGGCTTTAGCTGTAGATAAGGCAGTATTATCTTTCAAGGGGTATGCTTCTACCCATCGCGAAAAGGCACAAACAACAACAAGCACATACTTTAAGTTGTTGCACCTCTCCATGTGGATGAAATCTAGCTATAAAACCTTGAACAAATACGTCGGAGGTGCAAAATGACCAGCTAGAGTTGGAGTTCCCTTACCAGGATTGCACATCAAACAAACCATACAATTCTTAACCAAGTTCTCTGCACACTTAGGAATTCCAGCATTGTGCCATACTGGAGCCAACAACTTACACATCCCTTTCACACTGATATGAGCCATTCCATTTGCCATCGTAACCACTGGAAGCACATACGCATCAGGTAACAACCATCGCTGATGCTCTGACAACTCAACCCAACAACCATTCGAATCCAATTTACCCTTACTTTCTCTCCATTCATTCAACTCTTTCTCTGTAGCTTCAGCTTGAATGGACTTCACACTCTCTATCGTATCTTCCCACATACTTCTATCCGGAACCCATCTCGCCGGACCCGCAACATACATTCGACTCATCCCATCTCTCGCAGTTTCTTTCGCAACTTCATCTGCAAACGCATTACCACGACCAACATCCTCAGTAACTTTCTTATGTGCACTGCATTTCACGATCGCAACTTGCAACGGCAAAGTAAGAGATTCAAGGAGCTCATTCACCAACTGACCATGCTGAATCTTAGTCCCATGCGAAGTCAGGAACCCAAGCTTTTTCCACAATCGTCCAAAACTATGAGCCACACCAAACGCATACTGGCTATCAGTATACACAGTCACTTGTTTCCCTTTCGACAACACACACGCTCTTGTCAATGCAATCAACTCCGCCGCTGCTTGCGCTGAATTATGTGGGATACGTGCAGTTTCAACAATCGTATGCAAAGTCGTAACAGCATATGCCGCAGTCGTATCACCATTCGAAAGCTTAAAGCACGAACCATCAACTCATAAAGTACCATCACATTCTGCAAGAGGAGTATCCCTAAGGTATATCCTCCCTTTAGTTTCTTCCTCTGTCCTAAGGAAGCATCATGCTGTTCAGAAACATCTGTCTCAACTGAAATCGGCAACAACGTAGTTGGATTCAACATGTTGCATCTCTTTATATGCACATGACTCGCTAAGAGTGTCAACTCGTAACCTGACAACCGAGCACTAGTTAGATGCTGTGTCTTGGTCCGATTCAATAAGGTATCCATTGCATGTGGAACCATTACAATCAATGTATTATCCATCACCAAGCCAGCAGACTGTCGAATAGAGACAGCCGCTACTGCTGTAGCTCTCAAACAACACGGCAACGCTCTAGCTACCGGATCCAAAGTCGATGAAAAATACGCATATGGGCGTTGCTTATCGCCAAACTGTTGAGTCAAAACTGACAATGCACATCCCTCTCTTGTGGACATAGAGTGTAAAAGGCTTACTGTAGTCGGGAGTACCCAACACAGGAGCCGAACACAACGCATCACGCAATTCTGAAAAACTTTTCTGACATTCGTCAGTCCAAGGAATAGGATTTGGAGTATCCTTGACAGTAAGAGCTATCAAAGGTTTCACAAGAAGCGAAAAATTTGGGATCCACTGTCTACTGTGCGATGTAATACCCAGGAAAGCACGCACTTCTCTCTGTGTCGTTGGCACACTCATTTTCGTAATAGCTAGAATTCTTTCTGGGGTCAATCTTCTTCCCTCCTTCGATAAGATGTGACCTAAGTAGGTTACTTCTTGTCGACAATACTGCAACTTCGAAAGAGACACCTTATGATGGAAATCAGATAAATGACGCAACAACAACAAAGTAGCCTCTTTACAAATCTCTTCATTATCAGCAGCAACTAACAAATCCTCAACATACTGAATAAGGGCAGCACCATCAGGTAAGACAATCGTATCAAGTTGTGTTTTCAAAGCCTGACTATAGATGGATGGACTCTCACAATAGCCTTGAGGAGCACGCTTGAACCGGAAACTTCGGCCTCCTAAAGAGAAGCCAAAAATATCCCTACTCTCCTCGGCAATCGGGATGCTAAAGAAAGCATTCTTCAAGTCTATCACCGAAAACTAGGTAGCAGAAGCTGGAATCAGAGTCAGTAAAGCAGTGATATCTGGTACAACAGGAAATTGCGGAACTACGATATTATTCACCTGGCAAAGATCGATCACAAACCTATATACAGGCGGCTGTGAAGAATCAGTTTGTTTCAGAACAGGCAAAATGTAAATGTAAATGTAAATTGCACACATTACCTCTCGTTTCCTCAATCACACCTTTCTCAATCAGATCATAGATGATCGCTAAAAGTGCTCTTTCACCATCACTGGAAATCCGATATTGGGGAATACGTGGCAATCTAGCATTCGCTTTCAGCGTCACAACATATGGCGGGATCTCCAAAAGACCCACATCATTAAGACCAGTAGCCCAAAGAGTATCAGGGAGAGAAGACAATTCAGCTGGAATTCGATCTTTAGACAAATACATCGGAGAGACCACTCTCTTTCCCAATGTAAGTTGTACTCCTAAAGGAGAACAATGTAATGTCGCATACAATCTTTTCAACAAGTCTAATCCCAACAAGTTCTCACCACAATCTGTCATCAGAATAAGGGGTGCTTCAAATTCACAAGGTCTAACAGAAGTAGACAAAGGACTAGAAATCGAATTACTAACCGTGGCACTAGAAAAACCTACTGAAACATTCGTTAAGCCAGACAAAGGTGCGCCAGGGAGTTTAGAGTGCATAATAGAACTCTTCGCAGCACCAGTATCCAACAGAAAAGGCTCTGACTAAGCATGGGTACATTTTTCGAATCTGGCGTTCGCGAATTTGCGTATTTGCGAACTCGCAATCCGCAAAATCCGCGAATTTTTGCGAATTTCCGGATTTTTTTTTTGTGTTCGCAAGGGTTTCTGCCAGTTTGCGAGGGTTTTGTACCAGTTCGCAATTGCGAACACACTTGTCGCGACTATGTTGTTTCTACGTCTGGTTCATCATCACAGGTTCCCAGCACCCTCTGTTTCACCACTGCCACCCTCTGTTTCACCCATGCCACCCTCTGGTACATCAATGCCACCCTCTGGTTCATCGTCACTGTAGATTATGGGGGGGAAAAGCAAGCACACCTGCCCTGCTTCAACTGACAGGAATTAATTTGGGGTTGATTTATTAATGTGTCACTGTTTTAAAATTCCAGTCTGGCACCTGCTTCCTTATCTGTAATTTGCTTTCTGTTGCAGTGCAATTTTTTTCCAGGACCTTTGTGGCCTACTTGTAGCTATTCTTTGAGCCTGCTGTGAGGGTCAGAGCAGGGTCATAGAATTGTTGCAACTAGCATCTGAACTCTGGAGGGGCCCCAGTCAGGAAGCACTACAGGGAATGGTTACTATTACTAATGATGAGTTTGAAATTTTGCACCTGCTGAGTGCTTTCAGTTTTGCAAAACTCGTTTTTCTGCAGAACAGCAACTGTAATGCCCCAAACAAACATAGGCAACTGAACTCTAGAGGGGCCCCTCAGGAAGTACTACAGGGAATGGTTACTAATGATGAGTGAAATTTTGCACCTGCTGAGTGCTTTCAGTTTTGCAAAACTCGTTTTTCTGCAGAACAGCAACTGTAATGCCCCAAACAAACTTCCTTGTGAAAGTTGATTTCTAATCCAAAAGTGATCCAAAGAAAGTCAAAAGGCCTCAAATCCAAAAAAGTGCAGGCAAATTTCAACCTGAGGAGTTATTCTGATAAAAATCATCATTTTCAAAAGGTCTATGCTGCTTCCTAGTGGATTTCTTGTGCAAAATTGCAAATTTTGTAATTTTGCGAGTGCGAGATTGTTGCTGCCCGCCGCACCTACATGTTCGCAATTGCAAACTCTCGTGATGCGGCGCCAAACTCCCGCGGGATCCCGCAGCAAGATCCAAAATGGCACAGCATTCGCAAAATATCGAGAAAAACAACTCGGCAAACGCTGAATGACGGTAAGTGAACGCCGCACGCCGCAATATTGTATCACCAAGAAAAAAAATCCGCTGCGTGCGAATTTGCGGATTTTCTGTAAATTCGCGAGAGTTCGCGGATTGCGAATTTACCGACAATCCGCAAAATCCGCGAGCGAAACGGATTTTCCGCCCATGCTTAGCTCTGACACACCTGATGCAATCACTTCAACATTAGGTCCACTCTGATCTACTGGAACTGAAACAACTCCCTCTCTTTGTCTATGGCCGTCCTAGCAATCATTACCATCCTTATTCTCACCTTCGACATAGTAGTCATCCGCATAGTACTGAGCCGTCCTACTAGACGCACCATTCTGCTGATCAAAACAATTCATAGTATTCTCTGGGGGCAAGGAACGCGCATTCTGAGGGATACCTCCACGCCCTCTACCTCTAGGAGCTTGCTGAACTCCTCGACCTCTCACACCAGAAGCACCATTTGTGCGCTGCAACAGAACCGGACAACTATTCTTGAAATGAACCTCTTCTTTACAATACGCACACTGATTAGGGCCTACAGGAAAACGCTGTTGAGAAGACTCAAACCTTTGTGAGTTTCTCTGATACTGCTGAGGTTGCTGATAATCACGCTGATTATTACGAGGCAGATACGCTTGCTGCAAAAGAACCTCCGTCTTTAACTCTTTAGTCTTCTTGTCGGCTCTATCTTTCTCGTCCTTATCTCTATTCTCATAGTACTGGGTGTGAGAAGTTGGCCTGATATGCAGTGCTCACTATTCTAGTTATCACTATGTATCAGTCCAAACAACCCTTATTGATGATTGGTTGTAAGTCAACCTTATAGACCAGCTATCCTAGTAGCGTGGATACGAGCAGTCTTCGGGCTAAACTCTAGAGGGCATGTTAAGCCAGCTGTTATACCATCACATATACCCCTTGAACACCAAGTGAAAGGACACCACACAAGTGTTATGAAAATAAACAGTGTATTTATTTAGATCACATCAGCCCTATACTCTTTATGAGGACAGGGTACTAAGCACACAACAAAACTCTTACGAAAATACTTTAAGTTGCACAATTTACACAAATGCCCGAGGGGCACGGAAAACCATATACTATGGAAGTGGAATGCGAAATTACTAGCAGGTAAGTACTGGACTAATAGGCTTTGGAATCGCTAGGACTACGTTACTGAACCTTCAGATTACTAGTAGGAGGCCTAGGGGACTCGGGTGCAGAGTGTGCACTCTCACGCGGGATGCGGGACAAAGTCTATGGAGGCTAGTAAAGGCAAAGTTAGTGTTCTCGGGCGAACCCGATAAGGTAGGTTGAAAACAACAGTGGATCTGGACCCTTGGATAGTGAGGCTATGCTGGGGCACCGAAATGCCGAAGTTACCTAGCCCAGGGGCTGTAGCTGCATAGGTCTGAAAAGACGTCGGGAATCCTCGTTGTCGAACCAGGAGCCTGAAGAAAGAAGTTGCTGGCAGGCGACCAGTGAAGATAGTTCGGAGTGATCCAAGCCTGGATAGAAGATGGATGACACCTGAAAGCAGAGGGGACCAAGTTTGTGACCACTAGCCAGTGATCAGATGGCACCAGGAGGGCACCGGATGGTAGTCACCTCGACCAGGTGAATGGGCGACGCTGGGCTCTGCAGTCTCACGGACCAGGAGGCGTTGTCCGTGACCAGGATGGAGGTGCAGGCTGTCCCACGATGGTTGATGCTGTCGACGTTGCTGGACCCAGGATTGGGGCAACAAGTCTTGGCAAATTCACGCCCACGCGGTGGACTCAAAATGGCGTCTGGAGTGGACCAGGAGGGTCCGGGTGCTCCTCTTTTGGAAGGGAGCAAGGGCCAGTCTGGAGCAACCAGACCAGCAGTGGTGATGTCGTCGGTCGTCGTCGGGAAGGCCACAAGCCAGCGGGCTAGTAGCCAGACAACGCGGTGAGCAGCAAAAAGCAGAAGGGCCCCACACAGATCGTGGAGATGCTGGGGGGCTGGACTTCGGTGCTGGAGCTGCTCAGGGTCGGGGCTTCTCGGACCCCAGAGCACTCACCAGAGGATCCCTCGGCGGTCGTGCTGGATAGAAGTCGTGCAGTTCTGATGATGGCCGGTCCCTCGAGGTCTCGTCGCACCTACGGTTCTCAGCTTAGCTGTAGAGGTAGGTAGAGGTCAGAGGTGCCAGGGAAGCCGGGTCTCGTGGAGCTGGGCAGTCGGATTCCGGAGGAAGGATGTGCAGCAAACCGCAGAGTTCTTAGATGGTGCCTGCGGATGCAGGGTGACTACTCCTTACTAGAAAAAGAAGGTGGGAGGGTCAAAAGGGGAATTTAGTGACCACGGTAGCTCGAACCCCTTTGTCAACCGAGAAAACAAACAAGAGTTACCTGGTCAGATTATCTACCAGAACCTATCTCCGCATCATTACTAGGTGCATTGGGAGTAACTATGGTTCATGGTCTACATCCCACATGACGACACTCCGCCAACAATGGTGGGCTGATGGGAATTCTTCTAACCCAGTATTATCACTGTAAGGACATGTGGGTCTAGTGGTCTTTTTGGCATGACACAACACGTAGGTAGATAATCTGACCAGGTAACTCTTGTTTGACTACTCCTTAGCCACAAGGGAGAAATATTGAGAAGAAGTCGAGAGTTCCTTTCGTAGAAAGTAGTTTCTTGATTCAAAGATGATCTAATTTGGAAGGGTCCCCGCTCCTGCCTTTATCCTAAAGAAAGGGGTGGGTACGCGACTAGGTCCTGCCCTAGGGGTGGGACCAGGAAGGGGGGTGGTTGCACCCCTCTCCCATGCCGGATTTTCCCCGGCCAGGGGCTGGTGTGCCCCTGGAACTGGTTCTCGCCGGCAGATGCGTAGTGAGCACCGGGGTGCCACTTGCAGTCACCTTCCTGAAAAGCCCTGCCTACCCAGGATACACAAAACCCTGTCTGGGATGGTGCTAGCACCGCCCCTGACAGGAACCCTTTGTCCAAGCTCCCCTCGCTGGAAGGACTCCCAGCTGCAGGGGGTCAGACTTGTGTCTGTGGTGGCAGCATCCATTTTGTGATGCTGAGGCTTGAGTTAACTTTAACCGGGGTTCACAGTTACATACATGTCGTGTCCCTCTAGAAGGATGGAATGCATTAAAATTAAATTTCAAATTTAAATTTCAGGACAAAGAAATACATACATGACATTTCTGCAATTCATAAATAATCGACAATGAAAAAACACTACAAAGTGACTAACCCCTAATGTGACTGTGGCTCCTATATGTTTTTGCCACTATTGATCTATAGATCCAAGGGCCTATGATTACATTGACTTATGTAGACAGCTGTGACAGTAGTACATGTACATCCAGTGTTTACTAGGCCCTAATTGGATTCTTTATATCTGAGAAATGCGTTGACGCGTTTCGGTGCAGTACATTTGATTCTGTGGCACCTTCTTCAGGACTTCTTGGTAGGGGTTTCTTGTCCTGAAATTTTAATTGCTGTATTGTTTAATTTTGCATATGAGATCTTGATTTCAAGTAATTTTACTTTCCAAAGAACATTTCTTTGGAATTTTAACTGTCCTGCATTTTAAGTTGTTCAGATGTATGATTTTTATTTAAAATAGATTGTAAACGACTTTATTTCTCTGTGGAAATTATTATTATGTTTTCCCTATAGCACAGTAAACTATAAGTGTCTGCCATTTAAATGTATAAGTGCAATTGTACTGGTATGTGAAGTCAACTAGCGCACTCCAGGGATTTCCCTCTGACTTGCTGTCGTTGTGCCCTGTTCCCTGGTGTAAGTGGGGTACCCTCTCTTTTGAAATCTTTTTTGAGAGGTCTCTCCCATCCTTCCTTCACCAAACACAGAGGTCCTCTTACAGGATGTCCATACAAAAGTTCAAAAGGGCTGTAGCCAACCCCCTTCTGTGGGACTTCTCTATAAGCAAATAAAAGGCAGGGTATCAGGACATCCCATCTACGCCTGAGCTTTTCAGGTAGTCCATGAATCATCCCTTTTAGGGTCCTGTTGAACCTTTCAACAAGCCCATTGCATTGTGGATGATAGGGTGTGGTGAACTTGTAGTTGACACCACATTCCTTCCACATAGCAGTTAAGTAGCTTGACATGAAGTTTGCATCTCTGTCAGAGACAACCTCCTTAGGGAAGCCCACTCTGGAGAACACTCTGACTAGGGCTCTTGCCACAACAGGTGCTGTAGTGGTCCTAAGGGGAATAGCTTCAGGATACCTGGTGGCATGGTCCACCACCACCAGTATAAACTTGTGCCCTGATGCTGTCTGGGGTTCCATTGGACCAACAATGTCAATCCCCACTCTTTCAAAGGGCACCCCCACCACAGGCATTGGTATAAGGGGGGCCTTTGTTGTGCCACCTGACTTACCACTGGCTTGGCAAGTGACACAGGAGCGACAAAACTCCTTGGTATCTTCATTCATGTGAGGCCAGTGAAAGTGTGAGACAAGTCTGTCCCAAGTCTTTGTCTGGCCTAAGTGTCCTGCTAAGGGAATCTCATGGGCCAAGGTAAGAAGGAAACCTCTCTGAGACAAGGGGATAACCAGCCTCCTGGTCATGCCAGGCTTGGGGTCTCTTGCCTCAGTGTACAGGAGTCCATCATCCGAGTATACCTTGTGGGTACCTGTGGCGTTCCCAGCAGCCTCAGCAGCAGCCTGCTGTCTGAGGGGTTCAAGGGAAGGGCAGTCTAATTGGTCCTTCCCCAGGTCTTCTCTTGAGGGTCCCCCTGAGCCCAGAAATTCAACTTGATCAAGTTCAAATTCTTTAGGCTCAGTTTCCCTCAATTCCTGTAGGTCAGCCTCCTCTGAGACTTGATCCTCAACCTGGGGCAAGGGGGAAGGCAATGCCTTAACCCTACTGCTCTTCGTCTTCGAAGGTGTCTGGTCCATTGTTCCAGGATCCAGCACCTGTTCAGTGGGGCATTTTCTGGCCTGTGACCTAGTCACAGCAGGCACATGTGCTGGCAAGCCTAACATCTCCATGTGAGTCCTCTGCTCCACTTCTGACCATTGTGATGACTCCAAATCATTGCCCAACAAACAAGAAACCCCTACCAAGAAGTCCTGAAGAAGGTGCCACAAAATCAAATGTACTGCACCGAAACGAGTCGACGCATTTCTCAGATATAAAGAATCCAATTAGGGCCTAGTAAACACTGGATGTACATGTACTACTGTCACAGCTGTCTACATAAGTCAATGTAATCATAGGCCCTTGGATCTATAGATCAATAGTGGCAAAAACATCTAGGAGCCACAGTCACATTAGGGGTTAGTCACTTTGTAGTGTGTTTTTCATTGTCGATTATTTATGAATTGCAGAAATGTCATGTATGTATTTCTTTGTCCTGCAATTTTCATTGCTGTATTGTTTAATTTTGCATATGAGATATTGATTTCAAGTAATTTTACTTTCCAAAGAACATTTCTTTGGAATTTTAACTGTCCTGCATTTTAAGTTGTTCAGATGTATGATTTTTAATAAAAATAGATTGTAAACGACTTTATTTCTCTGTGGAAATTATTATTATGTTTTCCCTATAGCACAGTAAACTATAGGTGTCTGCCATTTAAATGTATAAGTGCAATTGTACTGGTATGTGAAGACAACTAACTCACTCCAGGGATTTCCCTCTGACTTGCTGTCGTTGTGCCCTGTTCCCTGGTGTAAGTGGGGTACCCTCTCTTTTGAAATCTTTTTTGAGAGGTCTCTCCCATCCTTCCTTCACCAAACACAGAGGTCCTCTTACAGGATGTCCATACAAAAGTTCAAAAGGGCTGTAGCCAACCCCCTTCTGTGGGACTTCTCTATAAGCAAATAAAAGGCAGGGTATCAGGACATCCCATCTACGCCTGAGCTTTTCAGGTAGTCCATGAATCATCCCTTTTAGGGTCCTGTTGAACCTTTCAACAAGCCCATTGCATTGTGGATGATAGGGTGTGGTGAACTTGTAGTTGACACCACATTCCTTCCACATAGCAGTTAAGTAGCTTGACATGAAGTTTGCACCTCTGTCAGAGACAACCTCCTTAGGGAAGCCCACTCTGGAGAACACTCCGACTAGGGCTCTTGCCACAACAGGTGCTGTAGTTGTCCTAAGGGGAATAGCTTCAGGATACCTGGTGGCATGGTCCACCACCACCAGTATAAACTTGTGCCCTGATGCTGTCTGGGGTTCCATTGGACCAACAATGTCAATCCCCACTCTTTCAAAGGGCACCCCCACCACAGGCATTGGTATAAGGGGGGCCTTTGTTGTGCCACCTGACTTACCACTGGCTTGGCAAGTGACACAGGAGCGACAAAACTCCTTGGTATCTTCATTCATGTGAGGCCAGTGAAAGTGTGAGACAAGTCTGTCCCAAGTCTTTGTCTGGCCTAAGTGTCCTGCTAAGGGAATCTCATGGGCCAAAGTAAGAAGGAAACCTCTCTGAGACAAGGGGATAACCAGCCTCCTGGTCATGCCAGGCTTGGGGTCTCTTGCCTCAGTGTACAGGAGTCCATCATCCCAGTATACCTTGTGGGTACCTGTGGCGTTCCCAGCAGCCTCAGCAGCAGCCTGCTGTCTGAGGGGTTCAAGGGAAGGGCAGTCTAATTGGTCCTTTCCCAGGTCTTCTCTTGAGGGTCCCCCTGAGCCCAGAAATTCAACTTGATCAAGTTCAAATTCTTTAGGCTCAGTTTCCCTCAATTCCTGTAGGTCAGCCTCCTCTGAGACTTGATCCTCAACCTGGGGCAAGGGGGATGGCAATGCCTTAACCCTACTGCTCTTCTTCTTGGAAGGTGTCTGGTCCATTGTTCCAGGATCCAGCACCTGTTCAGTGGGGCATTTTCTGGCCTGTGACCTAGTCACAGCAAGCACATGTGCTGGCAAGCCTAACATCTCCATGTGAGTCCTCTGCTCCACTTCTGACCATTGTGATGACTCCAAATCATTGCCCAACAAACAATCCACTGGGAGGTCTGAACTAACTACAACCTTCTTTTGGCCATTTACCCCTCCCCAGGAGAAAGCAACAATCACCATACTATGACTGGTAGTGACGTTACTGGCATTGGTCACCAGGAATTCTGTACCTGGCATGATCTGTCCAGGGTCCACAAAGTTAGGTGTCACCATGGTGACACTGGCACAAGTGTCCCTATTGGCCTGAGCCATTTTTCCATTTATCAAAGGTGTCTGCCTGTATTTGCCCAAAGTATTGGGACTGACATCAGAGGATATATCCACATCCCCTGTACAGACAAGGACAGCCTGAGTGAGTGTGCCAACTAAGTTGTCATACCCCTCAGAACTCAAGGTTAACCCAACTAATCCCTTGGGAGGTGCACTACTACTGCTGGCTGTACTAGGGGGCACAGGTGCCTTAGGGGCTGCAGTAGCATGAGTCTGCCCTCCTCTCTTGGTGCACTCACTAAACCAGTGAGTTTTACTTTTACAGTATTGGCACCACCTTTTTGACTGGCCTTCTTGATTCTTCTTTTTCTGGGAAGCCTGACCCCCACACTCTTTGGGTTGTTGGGGACCTGTCGAAGACTTCTGGTCATTTTGTTCACCTTTAGAATCTTTACCCTTCTGGTCTGCTTTCTTCTGACCACCCTGGTTCTGGCCCTGGTTCTGCTTAACACTTGTTCTGACCCATCTGTCTGCCTTCTTTCCCAATTCTTGGGGAGAGGTCAGATCTGAGTCAACAAGATGCTGATGCAACAACTGGTTCTGACAATTGTTTAAAATCTGTTCCCTCATGATCAGATTGTACAATCCTGTATAATCAGTAACCTTACTGCCCAGCAACCAGCCCTCCAAAGCCTTAGTGGCACAATCTACAAAATCAGACCAATCCTGAGACTGAGTTTTCTGGGTATCCCTGAACAGCAACCTGTACTGCTCAGTGGTTAGGCCAAACCCATCTATCAGTGTATTCTTCAGGACTTGGTAATTGTTAGCATCCTCAGCTCTAGTAGTGAGGAGCTTATCTCTACCTTTACCTTCAAAGGAGAGCCACAAGATAGCTGCCCACTGACTCTGGGGGACACACTGTACAGTGCAAGCCCTCTCCAAAGCAGTTATCCATTTGTGGATATCATCCCCTTGTTTAAAGGGGGGCACTATCTTACTCAGGTGTCTAGTATCTAAACTCCTGTTTTCCCTTGGGGGAATGCTGCCACCAGTGAGATCTAACCCACTTAACTTTTGCTCTCTAGCAAAGGCAAGCCTCTCTTTGGCCAGGGCAAGTTCTTCCCTTTCAATCCTCAGATTGGCTTCCCTCATCTTAGCTTCATGCTCCCTTCTCTTAGGGGATGACATCCCTCTATGAGAAGAGGTCTGAGAGCCATTGGTTCGAATGGATCTGTTAGAACCCCTGGATAGAGACCTAACTCGTCCATTCCCAATGTTAAGCTGGCCTGAGAGAGGCCCCAGGGGTCTCCTAGTACCATTCTCATGCCTGCTTAAGTTGGCCCTAGTTAGTTGACTACTTTTTGGCCTTTGTCTGCCTCATCCTCAGATGGCTCTAGATCCTCATCCTCCTCTTCACCTTCTGCAGAGAGATGGATAAGGTCAGGGTCACCTGTGGTTCCCTCTAGGGGAGGCATATTCCCATCTGGATGAGAAGGATCTGTGTTACCAGCCCTCCTAGCATCATAAGTCTCTAAGAGACCAATCAGAAAAGGAATGGTAGGGTTGGCACCCTGTTTTAGCTTCCTGGATGTACAGATTTGTCTCATCTCCTGGAAGCTAAGTGCTGCATATCTGGATATGACCTGTGGAGGGTCAACTGACACAAGGGGAGACTCAGAGTTTCCTCCTTTGTCTGACATGCTGCTTTTCTAGTGTCGTGTAAGTGATGCACCTACCTACACTATATGTTTGCCTACTGATACCTTGCTAAGAGTTGTAGCCAAGGTGTGCTAAGCCTTGATGAGCTACAACAGCTGGTTCAGTAGAACTCAGAGTATTCTAAGCTAAGTTATATGTACCTGTAGTACTTATGTGATCTTTCACAAGATATTCTTAGGATACGTGTGGTAAAACAACAGCAAGCTCAAATCCCAACCGCTGCTCACCAATGTGAGAAGTTGGCCTGATATGCAGTGCTCACTATTCTAGTGATCACTATGTATCAGTCCAAACAACCCTTATTGATGATTGGTTGTAAGTCAACCTTATAGACCAGCTATCCTAGTAGCGTGGATACGAGCAGTCTTCGGGCTAAACTCTAGAGGGCGTGTTAAGCAAGCTGTTATACCATCACATATACCCCTTGAACACCAAGTGAAAGGACACCACACAAGTGTTATGAAAATAAACAGTGTATTTATTTAGATCACATCAGCCCTGTACTCTTTATGAGGACAGGGTACTAAGCACACAACAAAACTCTTACGAAAATACTTTAAGTTGCACAATTTACACAAATGCCCGAGGGGCACGGAAAACCATATACTATGGAAGTGGAATACGAAATTACTAGCAGGTAAGTACTGGACTAATAGGCTTTGGAATCGCTAGGACTACATTACTGAACCTTCAGATTACTAGTAGGAGGCCTAGGGGACTCGGGTGCAAAGTCTATGGAGGCTAGTAAAGGCAAAGTTAGTGTTCTCGGGCGAACCCGATAAGGTAGGTTGAAAACAACAGTGGATCTGGACCCTTGGATAGTGAGGCTATGCTGGGGCACCGAAATGCCGAAGTTACCTAGCCCAGGGGCTGTAGCTGCATAGGTCTGAAAAGAAGTCGGGAATCCTCGTTGTCGAACCAGGAGCCTGAAGAAAGAAGTTGCTAGCAGGCGACCAGTGAAGATAGTTCGGAGTGATCCAAGCCTGGATCGAAGATGGATGACACCTGAAAGCAGAGGGGACCAAGTTTGTGACCACTAGCCAGTGATCAGATGGCACCAGGAGGGCACCGGATGGTAGTCACCTCGACCAGGTGAGTGGGCGACGCTGGGCTCTGCAGTCTCACGGACCAGGAGGCGTTGTCGGCGACCAGAATGGAGGTGCGAGCTGTCCCACGATGGTTGATGCTGTCGACTTCGCTGGACCCAGGATTGGGGCAACAAGTCTTGGCAAATTCACGCCCACGCGGTGGACTCAAAATGGCGTCTGGAGTGGACCAGGAGGGTCCGGGGTGCTCCTCTTTTGGAAGGGAGCAAGGGCCAGTCTGGAGCAACCAGACCAGCAGTGGTGATGGGAAGGCCACAAGCCAGCGGGCTAGTAGCCAGACAACGCGGTGAGCAGCAAAAAGCAGAAGGGCCCCACACAGATCGTGGAGATGCTGGGGGGCTGGACTTCGGTGCTGGAGCTGCTCAGGGTCGGGGATTCTCGGACCCCAGAGCACTCACCAGAGGATCCCTCGGCGGTCGTGCTGGATAGAAGTCGTGCAGTTCTGATGATGGCCGGTCCCTCGAGGTCTCGTCGCACCTACGGTTCTCAGCTTAGCTGTAGAGGTGGGTAGAGGTCAGAGGTGCCAGGGAAGCCGGGTCTCGTCGAGCTGGGCAGTCGGATTCCGGAGGAAGGATGTGCAGCAAACCGCAGAGTTCTTAGATGGCGCCTGCGGATGCAGGGTGACTACTCCTTAGCCACAAGGGAGAAATCTTGAGAAGAAGTCGAGAGTTCCTTTCGTAGAAAGTAGTTTCTTGATTCAAAGATGATCTAATTTGGAAGGGTCCCCGCTCCTGCCTTTATCCTAAAGAAAGGGGTGGGTACGCGACTAGGTCCTGTCCTAGGGGTGGGACCAGGAAGGGGGGTGGTTACACCCCTCTCCCATGCCGGACTTTCCCCAGGCCAGGGGCTGGTGTGCCCCTGGAACTGGTTCTCGCCGGCAGATGCGTAGTGAGCACCGGGGTGCCACTTGCAGTCACCTTCCTGAAAAGCCCTGCCTACCCAGGATACACAAAACCCTGTCTGGGATGGTGCTAGCACCGCCCCTGACAGGAAACCCTTTGTCCAAGCTCCCCTCGCTGGAAGGACTCCCAGCTGCAGGGGGTCAGACTCGTGTCTGTGGTGGCAGCATCCATTTTGTGCTGCTGAGGCTTGAGTTAACTTTAACCGGGGTTCACAGTTACATACATGTCGTGTCCCTCTAGAAGGGTGGAATGCTAACCCCGTCGCCAGAATTGGCGAGTGGTTAGTATTCCAATTCGTATGACACCTTACTCGACATGTTTTGATAAAGCGATACCAAAGATAGCATTTAACCGCGAGGATTATAATGCACTTAAGAGTATATGGTAGGCGTTATCATGGAACAGCTATTAAGACTTGGTTCCGCAAGCTGCAAACGGGCTCAGCTCATGCCACAGCACCATTTCACACGATTCCAAGCACTCTGCCTTCAGGATTGTCAAGGCCTGCCATAGGAGTGACTGATAGGAATCTGTGTGTCCATTTTTAGGGTTAGATATAGGTATGCTATATCTAAAGCAAAGGGTGATTACACCACCTTGCCCCAGCTGTCGTGCAGCCAGTTGTGTCAGATTTAGTTGGCCATCCAGGGGTGGCATAATACATGCTTCAGCCCCTGGTAGGCCCTGGGTACACCTATGCCCTGAGCTACAGGGTCTGATAAGGTGGCCCAGTACCAATTGGATAATGCACCTAAGGTACACGTGTCAATTTAGTGAAAGAACAGCTAGGCTGTGGGTCTGATTAGCAGGCCCACAGCCAGAGAAAGTCGTAAACCAGTGAAACAAAAGCAAAATATCTGGGTGATCATAGGATTGCAGACCCTACTCTCCTACACTGGACAGTAGCCAATATCTGTGCTGACAAAGAAACAGCCCAAGAACTCTCAGAATCCTTCAACTTTGTGCACAACTCAGTAAGCAAATTATGCACAAACTTGTCAATGAACAACCGTTGACCACCTTCCGTACTCATGTCCTGACCACTATGGTCGATAAACGTCTCTTCAAACCTAGTGAAGAAGTCAGACACACTTTCGTCTTTCTTCTGCTTACATGTAGACAATTTGTCCCAGTTGACACGCATAGCAGGCATCAAAGTCTTCATATAATTAATAATCCTACCAGGAAGTTCTGCAACTAAAGGCTCAGGTTTAGCACCACCAACCTGTCTGCCATCTGAGGCACCAATATTAGCCCATGTATCACCTAACTCTTGCGCATGATCCGTATGACGAATCAGTCCCCATAAAGGCTGTGGAACAACATTTCCAAACAACATGTCTATATCGGCTAAATTCATAGTACACAAGTCTGCAGTCTGTGATAATTCCTTATAGTACCCTGCAGGATTTTTACGTGGATCAGCAAAGTCTGCTTAAGGGCCAAAACTTCAGCTCGCTTCCATGGAACATGTACCCAAACACGCTGAAAATGAGCCGGCGCAGCTACAATACCCAACCCAGCGTCAGCCTGAACTGCTTCCTTCCATACCGGAGGAACCTCTCTCATTGGATATTGGCGTGCTTTTTCTCCTAACTGAAGGATCACTCTCAAACAACGACTGAGAAGGAGACTCATTCGCAAACTCAGACTGTACACGGAACAACTCAGATGGAGTCTGTCCCAAATCACCATCTTCCCATTCTTCACGAAGGAAAGTACACATTGTCCCAAAAACATATCTCTGCTTTGGTGCTTCCCATTGACGGAAGACATCCATAACAGACTCAAAATTATACCTTAAAGGATAAGTAACCCATTTACGCGCTAAATGATCCAATACTGACCGCTCATCAGGACCAGGCAATTGGCTAAGCAATTGTTTACGCTCTAAAACAGGGGTCATACCCAATGACCCAAAAAGAGGAGAAACGAGACCAGTAACAGTATCAGTCATTCTCTGTCGAACAGAAGGAGAAGTTGACGAAAGAACAGGAGGAAAAACGGGATGAGACAAAGTATGCATAAGAGTAGTATCAAAAGGAGTAGACAATACAGGAGTAGGAGTTGGAGACGAAACAGGTAGTAAAGTCGGCAACCCTTGAGAAGGCTGCACCAAAGGAATAGGAGCCAACTGAAGAGGAGCTGGCGGTTGTACAATAACAGGAGGCAAAGCAACCGGAGGTTGCGCAACTAAAGGTTGTGGAGGTGCTGCACATAAGGGGGTGGCAAACTCAATAGATGTGACATCAAAGGATCTTTCTCAAGGTCCTTCGCTGCATCCTGCTCTCGAGGAGGTGGCAAAGCTGGATAACACTTATCAATCGCCATTTTACGTTGCCTGTGCAACTGCTCACTTGCTTGTTCTTCTTCGTTATCTCTAAACTGTATAGCAGCTTGCATTATCGAAATACCTTTCTCTCTTTTATTTCTCTTCTCTAACTTAATTTCTTTCTGTTTGGCTTCCTTTCGCCATAGGTGGAAAGAGTCAAACATCGCCGGCCGGGCTTTCTTCTTGAACAGTATAACTTCTAAATTATCTAAAATCTCTGTGTCATAGCTGCCATATTGGGGCCACTTTAGGACACTGTCCTTCCTAGTGTAGCGAATCCACACTTCCTTATACGTGATGGGGCCCACGCCATGTTTCAAATAGAACTCATAGGTCGGAGTTCCAATCGGAGGAACCAGACACGAGTCCTCCAATCGGGAATCCCTATTACAACCACAACAAAATATCTTTCCAAGTCTGCTAAGACCAGGCATCTTCGCTCACTAGTCTAGCTTCAAACTTCAAGGGAATATCGAATACGATAGCATCGCGAATACAAGAGTCCCTCGGCTTTGGAGCTTGCAAGTCCCAAATCAAAGATCCCAAGGGGATACCCAAAACAAAACTAAGGACTGGGAGACGCTCCACTCATACTTAACTGAAATGTCGATGACGTCGCCAGAAGACCCGTCTATTGTCTAGCTCTACAAATCATCAAAAGGCTTCCAAGACAGGGCGACAGTCAGGGTAGCAGTCCAGAATTTTCACACGAAGCTCCTCACGACCGTCAGGCTTGGACCGGTACCGCTGAAGTCGCCCCACGTTGGGCGCCAACTGAAGAACTGGGTTTTAGAACACAGCGGCGCCAGGAGAGTGTCCGCCCTGATTCCATCGGAAGCGGACGCTCCCCATGACCTCTGGTCTCTCCTGGGTATCATTGTACTGCTGCATTGTACTGCTGACTTTCTCTGCCACATAGAATTAGATCTGGTGCCTGCGCTGCTCGCATTGCCTCTCTAGCTGCATCTGCCATTATAGTGCTCGCTTTAATCAGCTTCTTTGTGCTGCTAGCTTTGTTGTGTCTTATTTAATTTGCATTGCCTCTGTAATTATTTTTTTTATCATTGTAGTGATTGCCCGCTTTGCCTTCAGAGTGTGTAGCCTGATTGTGCCAGTGCCCCTGCCCACAGCGTAACCCTGTCTGTGCCCCAGCCTGTTCCGGTTTCGTTTTTTCAGCCATTTTGTTGTTGTTTTGCATCGGAGCCTGGCCCCTCCACCATGCTCCCGCCTCCCAGCTGCTCCTCCCTCGCCCCCCCCCTCCACTATCCACATATGACAGATGCCTCCGCACGCAGCGGTCGCGCCCCATGCGCACCAAAGGTGCGCCAAAGGTAAGCCCGTCTTTGCCCGTCCGCGCCTGGACCGCACCGAGCGCCATACCTCCTGGTCCTCGCAAAACCCATTCCACCTGCATAACGTATGACGCCGCTACCCTCTTTGCCCATGATAATTTTATGTAGCGTGATTTGCATTTCTCCTTATCTTTTAATATTGCTCGTGTTTACTAATTGTGTATTTTAGACGCACGCTGTTTACGATTTCTTACCTGCACACACCAGGGATATTAGCGCATTTACAGGGCTGCTCTACCCCCTGATGCTACCGGCACTGCAACCAATCGCGGTGTTGGAGGGCGGGGCAGGGGCTTTACCTCACGGAGTGACGAGCGGTTAGCGCTCTACACCTCCGCTTCCTGCAGGGCTATTTAGCCCCTCGTCGGGCACAGCGCGCAGCGTTGGCGCGCAGGGTGGCGCCTCATCCAGCGCCGAAGACGAGCCAAAGACTAGCCCGTCTGTACCCGTCCGGGCCAGGCCGGGACACGGGCAGGATACTCTGGCCAGGTATGCTATCTGCTGATCAAATAAGGGCCCTCCGCCCTAGTAGACATAAGAAATGTACTACCTTACAGCCATCACTATCAGGCCCACAATCCTGTGTACATTGCACCTTAACTTTGACCAACATCCAGCCATATCCTATGGTTAAAAACAGCCACAGCAGAACAGCACCTCCTCTAGACAAAAGTCACCGTGATTACACATTCTATACTGTTAATTGCAGATCACTACCTCAGCACAAATTAGATATATTTCATCTTTTAACTGAGGAAAAACCAAGTGCTGTGTTTTTGACAGAGACCTGGCTCCACGATAGTGCAGGGCCAGACGTAGCGGCCTCCCTGCCTTCAACATACGCTATTGTTAGAATAGACCGAGTGGGACAAGTTGGGGGGGGAATTGCAGTGATCTACAATAGAGACCTGAAATGTAATCTTGAGTCTGTTGACATACCGGACTGTGAGGCAGCATTTTTTTAAATTTCTCTGAACTCTAATTTTATGTTCTTTGGCTTCCTAGTCTATCGGCCACCTGGAAATGGTAATTCCTGGGCTGCTAATTTCGCTAATTTTATCTCGCCGTACTATCTCAATGCCCAAAATTTCACAGTATTGGGAGACTTGAATCTTCATCTAGAGGATGAATCAAATATCATCGGTATGAACCTGTTAGAGGATCTTGCCGCTTTTAACATGACGCTGCATAATAAGGGCCCTACCCACAAAGCTGGCCACTTGTTAGATCCTGTCATATCTAATATGCCGGAACTTAAATGGTTAAAAACCGACCCTATTCTCTGGTCAGACCATTTTCTAACACTCTTTAGCATCTCCCTTAGAGTACCCACTCGCCTGGTCCCGGCTCGACCACGGGCTCTCATGAGAAACTGGAAAAAGCTAGACATGGTTGAGCTTCACTCTGCCCTGAAGGAAAAAATCCCTGTCTTAGACAGTGATATGGAAAATAATGCACTGGTGACTCAAAAATGGCTGGAGAATGCGGTCGATGCCTGTTTGCCTCTAACTCATTGTGGAGGGAACATGCACCGCCCACCTGCTCCTTGGTATACCGAGTGTCTCAGACAAGAAAAATCAAAGTGTAAGGCGCTCGAAAGGCAATGGCGCAAACAATATGATCCTAGGAAAAGAGAGATCTACCGTAAAGCTAGGAATATTTACCACTCTGCGTGTACAAAAGCCAAAGCCTATTATGTGACCGAGACTTTTAACGCAGCCTCTAACAGAGCCCGTGCTCTTTTCAATACGTTCAAAGAATTAGCCGGAGGAAATTCTTTGGCTGCGGCAGGTCCTCTTAATACCCAGCAATGCCAAGACTTGGCCACGTTCTTTGTGGAGAAAATTGAGACTATCATCTCAAACATTAACACAACCTCGACAATTATGGACGAGCAAGTAGATACTTCTCCAGTTCTGACAGGAGGGTTTCGGCTTGAATCTTGGCCCCTTATCACTCTAGACATTATGAAATCTCTATCACATTCCATCAAGTCAGGTTCTCCTTGTGACCCCATTCATATTAGTATTATGAGTCAGTTGGATGACTCTTCCTTGGCCACTATTGCGGAGACACTTAATGCCTCTATCCAACTCGCCAAAGTTCCATCGGCATGGAAACATGGCATGGTGAGCCCCCTACTCAAAAAACCGACAGCTGATCCCGAGGTTTTGGCAAACTATCGGCCCATCTCCCTGCTTCCCGCATTCTCAAAAATTCTGGAGAAGCATATTCATGGTGCTCTCACTATGTTTACTGAAAATAACGGTCTACTGCATTTCTCTCAGTCGGGCTTCAGGGCGAGGCATTCCACTGAGTCTGCCCTTCTTGGAGTTACTGAGAAGATTAGGGAGCTTCTTGACGACGGCCAAACGATCGCACTTGTCTTGCTCGATCTAAGTGCAGCCTTCGATACCATTTCTCACTCCAGACTACTTGCTAGGCTGGAGGAGAATGGTATCGGAGGTATGGCGCTGAAATGGATTGAATCCTATCTGAGCCATCGCACCTTTCAGATCTCGTCATCTCAGGCCCATTTGGACATCTTCAGCTCGCCTCAAGGTGTGCCACAAGGCTCAATCTTGAGTCCGTTATTTTTCAATTTGTACCTCCGCCCCCTGGCTGACCTAGCAGAGTGAGCTGGCCTAGCATTGATGACTTATGCTGATGATTTGCAGATTGTTTTTTCGTTATCTAAATCTGATCCTCTATCTCCATCTGCTCTTAAACTAGGCCTCCACGAAGTCTTCAGCTGGATGTCCAAAAACCAGCTGAAGCTCAATGGGGAGAAAACAGAGATCCTCCTTCTTGGTAAAAACAGAGATCTCTGGAACGACACTCACTGGACGTCATCCCTGGGTGTTGTTCCTACCCCAGCTACACAAGTTAGAAACCTGGGGGTCTACATTGATGATTCCCTATCGATGAAGCAACAGGTTAGTAGAGTAACCGGCACTTGTTTTGTCATCCTCAAGTGGTTGCGTAAGATCCTATGGATGCTGCCTCCTGCGACCCAGAAGACCGTGGTCAATGCACTAATTACATCTCGTCTTGACTACGGTAACATCCTTTACCTGGGTTCTAACCAAGCTGTTGTGAGACGTCTTCAACTGGTCCAAAACTCCGCGGCCAGGTTGTTGTGTAAAATCCCCAGAACAGCGAGGATTTCTAAGCATCTTAGGGATCTGCATTGGCTCAGGGTGGAAAACCGGGTTAGGTTTAAAGCCCTGAGTTATATGTTTAAAATTAAAGCGGGTACTTCTCCCAAGTACTTACAGGAGTTAGTTAGGCCGTACCTCCCCAAACGCAACCTCCGCTCCCTCAATGCAGCAAAATTCACAGTGCCTAGATTTAAACTGGCTAGAGTTGGAGGAAGGTCCTTTTCCTATCTGGGCCCAACCCTTTGGAACTCCCTCCCCCTCTATATCCAGAAGGAAGATAACTTCGCCAAGTTTAGGAAAAGCATTAAGACATGGCTTTTCGATAAGTAGGGGGCTTTTTGTCTTCTGCCTTCTGTGTACAGCTCTGTCTCCATAAGCCCCGGCGCCGGGAAACCCTTTGTGGGTATCTGTGCGCCTTATAAATGCAAAAAATAAATAAATAATAAATAAATTTGCCCTTAACCCCGGACGCACACCACAATGCTGCGAAGCTGCCCCAGGATACACCCATGGTGTGTTCGCCTGCCACTCCTGCAAGTTCGCCTGCACCAGAACCCACACCAAATCCACTACCTCCAAACACAGCTCCAACTCCAACCACCTGAAGTGCATTCTGCTGAACACCCGCTCGGTCCACAGACACACCACTGAACTCTGGGACCTACTCGACACCACATTGCCGGACGTCGCCTTCCTTACAGAAACTTGGATGAACGCCTCATCATCGCCCGACATCGCTATAGCCATCCCGGACGCTTACAAGATCATCCGAAAAGACCGCACCAACCAAACAGGAGGGGGCATCGCCATCGTCCATAGGAATACCATCAGAATCACCACCAGCTCTGACGATAACCTCGCAACCGCCGAACACCTTCACTTCCAGATCCACACCGACCCCAGGACCACACTTAGAGGCGCCCTCATCTACAGACCACCAGGAACCCGCACACAATTCAACAAAGACATTACCGACTTCATCAGCCCACATTGCCTCCCCTCCGAGAACTACATTCTACTGGGAGACCTCAACTTCCACCTGGAAAAGAAAAACGACAGCAACACCACCACCCTTCTGGACAATCCGGCCAATCTCGGACTCAAACAACTTGTTGACATCCCCACCCACCTTGCCGGACACACGCTCGACCCTATCTTCACCTCCATCAAACACATCTCCTTCGATCACACCACAGCTCTCCATTGGACGGACCACAGCTGCGTTCACTTCAGCTACAAAAAGACCACGACCCACAACCCCCCACAACCTATTCCTCGAAGAAACTGGAACAAAATCACCACCGACCAACTCCTCACATCGCTCAACCAAAACCATCCTGCCATACCAAGCTGCCACCAAAGTCACACAATGGATCACCACAGCGCTGACGAATTAGCACCCTTGAAAAACCACCAGATCAAACAAGGGAGCAAAAAGGCCCCCCGGGTTAAACGATGACCTTAATAAATCCAAGAAGTTATGTCGTACCCTCGAGAAAACCTGGAGAAAAAACCCAACCACTGACAACCTGACCACCTTCAAGGACGCCACCCGCAAACACCACCAATTAATCCGATCCACCAAGAAATCTGCATTCAAGGATCGACTCGACAACAACGCCCACAACAGCAAGGAACTATTCAACATCGCCAAAGAATTCACCAACCCCACCGCCGGCACCAACAACATCACTCCCTCCCAAGACCTCTGCGACTCTTTATCCTCTTTCTTCCACAACAAAATCGCCGACATACATAACAGCTTTGAAAACCAGTCCGAAGAACTGCCCACTCCACCCACCTCCGAACCAAAACAGCACTCTCACAACCTTTCCGCCTGGAACCCAATCACCACTCAAGACACCATCTGCCTGCTGAACTCCATCCACTCAGGATCGCCAACCGACCCATGTCCCCACCACATCTTCAACAAAGCAGACTCCATCATCGCACCCCATCTCTGCGATGTCATCAACTGTTCCTTCAACTCCGCTACCTTCCCGGAAAGCTGGAAACATGCCGAACTCAGCAGACCCCTCTGAACTTAAGAACTACCGCCCCATCTCGCTCCTCCCATTTCCTGCCAAAGTCATTGAAAAAGCCGTCAATAGTCAGCTCGCCGCCTTCCTCGAATCCAACAAATCCCTCGACCCTTCTCAGTCCGGCTTCCGAGCCAAACACAGCACGGAAACCGCACTCATCGCAGCAACAGACGACATCCGAACGCTACTGGACAACGGAGAAACAGTTGCCCTCATCCTACTTGACCTCTCCGCCGCCTTCGACACAGTCTGTCACAGCACCCTCATACAACGCCTCAACAACGTCGGAATACAAGGAAAAGCTTTGGACTGGTTCATCTCGTTCCTCGCCGGAAGAACCCAGAGAGTCCGCCTCCCCCCATTCAAATCAGAGACCACCGAAGTCATCTGTGGTGTACCACAAGGATCATCACTTAGTCCCACCCTCTTCAACATTTACATGAGTCCCCTCGCATCAATCGCGCAACAACACAACCTCAACATCATTTCCTACGCAGACGACACTCAGCTGATCCTCTCCCTCACCAAAGACCCAAACACCGCCAAAACCAATCTACACGAAGGAATAAAAGAAGTAGCCGAATGGATGAAGAACAGCTGTTTAAAACTGAACTCGGACAAATCGGAAGTCCTCATCTTAGGATCATCCCCCTCTGCCTCGGACGACTCATGGTGGCCACCGGCCCTGGGTACAGCACCCATACCTACAGATCAAGCACGTAACCAGGGCTTCATCCTAGACTCCTCCCTCTCGATGACCAGACAAGCCAACGCCGTCTCATCTTCATGCTTCAACATCCTACGCATGCTCAAAAAAATCTTCCGCTGGATCCCCACCGAAACAAGAAAGACAGTCACCCACGCACTGGTCACTAGCCGTCTGGATTATGGAAATACCCTTTACGCCGGGACCACAGCCAAACTACAGAAAAAACGCCAACGCATCCAAAACGCCTCAGCCAGACTCGTACTGGACATTCCCCGTCAAGCTCACATTTCCGGTCACCTGAAGGAACTCCACTGGCTCCCCGTCAACAGGAGAATAACGTTCCGTCTCCTTACCCACGCACACAAGGCCCTCTACGACCTAGGACCCGAATGCCTCAACACACGATTGTCCTTCTACACACCCACCCGCCAACTACGATCCTCCAATCAAGCCCTCGCCGCAATTCCGCGCATCCACAGATCCACCATGGGAGGAAGATCCTTCTCCTACTTAGCGGCCAAAACCTGGAATTCTCTCCCCACTCACCTCCGACTTACACAGAACCACCTCTCCTTCAGAAAGCAACTAAAAACCTGGCTATTCGATAAGTAACGCACCCACCCTCCCTCAAGCGCCTTGAGACCCTCTGGGTGAGTAGTGCGCTATACAAATGCCTGAACTTGAACTTGAACTTGAGAAACGCCCGATGTCTTCGAGTTCTCCTGTCTTGGCAAACAGAGACACGGGACACTTCTCGGTGACGTCAAAGACCACATTTATTGGCTACAACCAGGAACAGAGGTCTACGAAGCACAACACGGGTGGTTCGCTAGAGACTGCACACTTTCATATTGCGAGACATCGTCTTTTATGCCAAAAATCACATTCCTGGCTAGCATCAATTACTTACAAACTGTCCAATCATACAATGACATTTCAGGGAACTACAGGCCAATAAGCCTCATAGACTCCACCCAGAAGGTGGCGGGGAAAGCTATTCTGGGGAGGATCCTCCAATGGGTGGATGATAACCACATACTGTCTGAGATGCAAGCTGGGTTCCGCTCAGCCACAGGAACCATCGAACAAGTCTTTAGACTTTTGTTACTATACTGGAAGGTGGTGGAACTGGGCAAGGGCAGTCTTTACCTGGCCTTCATAGACTTGAAGACTGCCTTCGACCTGGTTCCTAGGGAGGAACTCTGGAGGGTGCTGTATGGTCTCGGAATGCCCCCTTACATTCTAAACCTCCTCATCAAACTGCATAATGCCAACTATGCTCAGGTCAGATGGGGTTTGAACGGGGAAAAGACCGACAAGATCTCGGTTGTGAGGGGTGTCCGGCAGGGCTGCGTTCTAGCCCCCACCCTATTCTCCCTCTATGTGAATGGGGTGGTAGAGCACCTGCTTGAAGAACCAGCAGACGCCCCCACACTGGGTGGCGTAAAGATCCCAACTCTGTTGTTTGCCGACGACACCCTCCTCATTTCGAAAACCCCTCAAGGCCTACAAAAGCTCCTAAACCGCTTCCAGGATTTCTGCGTAAACAGAGGACTTGTCATCAATGTGGACAAAACGAAGTATTTAATCATGCACCCCCCCGCAAACTTGGCCGCCCACCCATCCTGAACTCAATCCCCCTCGAAAGAGTGTCAGAATTTGACTATCTGGGAATCCGTTTGAGATGGTAAAATACAGTCACTCCGCATTTTTTACTCCGCATACTTTCACTCCTCATACCATTATAACGCAGGTACCTTTACTCCGCATTTTTTTATAACGCATGCCTTTATATATTATATGCTTTTATCTCGCATGCTTTTACGACAAAAATCATTGTAAAAGCATGATTGGTAAAAGTATATGTTTTAAGGTAAGTTGTAAAGTAAGTATATGTTTTTTTTGGGTTCAGGGGTATTTTAAGGGTGGGTTTGGGTTATGGGGTGCAGGGGTATTTAAGGGTTAAGGGGTACAGGGGTAGGTTTGCATTTTGGGGTACAGGGGTATTTTTAGGGTTCAGGGGTTGTTTTGGGTTTTGGGGTACAGGGGTATTTTTAGGGTTCAGGGGTTGTTTTGGGTTTTGGGGTACAGGGGTATTTTTAGGGTTCAGGGGTTGTTTTGGGTTTTGGGGTACAGGGGTATTTTTAGAGTTCAGGGATTGTTTTGGGTTTTGGGGTACAAGGGTATTTTTAGGGTTCAGGGGTTGTTTTGGGTTTTGGGGTACAGGGGTATTTTTAGGGTTCAGGGGTTGTTTTGGGTTTTGGGGTACAGGGGTATTTTTAGAGTTCAGGGGTTGTTTTGGGTTTTGGGGTACAGGGGTATTTTTAGGGTTCAGGGGTAGGTTTGGGTTTTGGGGTAAAGGGGTATTTTTAGGGTTCAGGAGTAGGTTTGGGTTTTGGGGTACAGGGGTATTTTTCGGGTTCAGGGATTGTTTTGGGTTTTGGGGTACAGGGGTATTTTTGGGGTTCAGGGGTTGTTTTGGGTTTTGGGGTACAGGGGTATTTTTAGGGTTCAGGGGTTGTTTTGTGTTTTGGGGTACAGGGGTATTTTTAGAGTTCAGGGGTTGTTTTGGGTTTTGGGGTACAGGGGTATTTTTAGGATTCAGGAGTAGGTTTGGGTTTTGGGGTACAGGGGTATTTTTAGGGTTCAGGGATTGTTTTGGGTTTTGGGGTACAGTGGTATTTTTGGGGTTCAGGGGTTGTTTTGGGTTTTGGGGTACAGGGGTATTTTTAGGGTTCAGGGGTTGTTTTGTGTTTTGGGGTACAGGGGTATTTTTAGGGTTCAGGGGTTGTTTTGGGTTTTGTGGTACAGGGGTATTTTTAGGGTTCAGGGGTTGTTTTGGGTTTTGGGGTACAGGGTATTTTTAGGGTTTAGGGGTTGTTTTGGGTTTTGGGGTACAGGGGTATTTTTAGGGTTCAGGGGTTGTTTTGGGGTACAGGGATATTATTAGGGTCAGGATGGGTTAGTGTTTAAGGGTGCTGGGGTATTTAAAGGGACTAAGGTGGAATTAGTTTTTAGGGTGTATATATATATATATGTGTGTATTATTAATATAGTTCTAAATATAATTTAATTTTAAAGAAATAATGCTTCATTTTATTTAAAAATATATATATATGTGTGTATATATATATATATATATATATATATATATATATATTTATATATAAATATTTATAGATATATTTTTAAAAATAAAGTACTTTTACAAAGTATATGACTTCACCACACATGCATTTGCGTTATAATTGCATGCGGAGTGAAGTCATATGCGTTGTGAAAATTTGCGGAATTATGGCTTGAGGAGTAATGGTTTTTGCGGACTTAAAAATGCGGAGTGATGGTATGCAGGATTTTTTTTTGCGGAATGGAAAGATGTATTCGTTTGAGCGATGCGATGAGCTGGACCCCCACATTAACAAAATGACTGTGGGCCACAAAAGGGTGGGGTGAGCCCTGTTAAAGGAGTACAACAACTCATCAAAACATTGTGTAGCTCCGATAATAGATATCTACAAAGCTCGTGCAGTATCCGCATCACTCTACGGAGCTGAGTTATGGGGCCTAGGCAACATGGAGTCTCTGTCTAAGGCAGAAAACAAATTCTTCAAGGACCTTTTGGCTATCCCGATAAGCACCCCGACAGTTCCGGTGCTCCTGGATGCAGGCTGTAAGTCAATCAAGGACCAGGCCCGCCTTCGACCACTCCTGCTTTGGGCTCGCTTGTGGAGGGTCCCTGAACTAAAATCTTACGCAGACGGGCTGGCAGAGGTGATGCACTCAGATGGCTGGCAAAAGATTAAATGGCTTAGGGACATTAAACACCTGCTTGGGGACCTGGGATTGGGCTCTTGTTGGTCTACACACTCATCACCCCCAAAGGAGACCCTGAAAAAACTTTATTGGGAATGGGTTTCAGCCAAGCTCATCAGCAACCAGCGTCACTGCAACTCTACTGCAGCCTTTTTGAAAATTAAAGACGTTGTTGCCTTTGAGCCTTATCTAGACATTATTACCATCCCCATGGATCGGGCTCTCTACATCAAATTTAGACTAGGGACCCTACCCCTAGCCGATCTCCTCTCCAGATGGAACACGCCTAAGCAGGCATCACGCCACTGTGCCTTATGTACCGATAGACCCGAAACTGTGGCACACTTTCTCTTCGAATGCCCGGATTACGTGCGCCCTAGATCCCACTGGCTCAAACCACTTTGTAGAGAACTGGGCACTCAACAGTTTTTGGTGGCTCTACGGATCTTATTAACGGACACAGCCCCTCCTATTGTTTGTGCTGTATCCAAATTTTTAAAATGGGCTTGGTTGATCCGCTTAAAAAGACTGTCTATTTCAATTTTTAACTAATTTATTCTGATCAATTGCCATTTTTACTTGTTGATTTTAATGTTCAGTCTTTTCCTTTATCGATGTGCTGTTTTAAATTTGTTGTGTAATGCTTTTATGATATATGCATATCGAAATAAAGCTATCAACCAACAACCAACCAACAATGACATTTCAAAAGGTATTGAATAACGACAAGCCCACTTTCAGTTGTCCAGCCCACCATCAATGACAAGGCAAAAACCAACATACTTGCTCGGACAGGCCAAACAAACCTATAATAAAAGACCTCAACCCAAACCATAAATAGGCCATAAAAGAAGGAACAGAAACAGATGTGAAGCAAGATAGAAGGATGTGTGCGTGTACCATAAACTCAGCAATGTCCTGATCTTTATCTGACCAGCTGCCTAACAAGGAACTGGCTCAACAAGGTTAGCTTTGGGCAAGGGAGTCAGCTCGTTCAGGTCACACAGAAGTCAACTAAAGGCGTATGTGTCCCAAAGACTCGCTCGGCCGCAGTCATCGGCCTATGTGAGGGCAACCACAAAATGGCTGCCGTACACAAAATGGAACTCGAAGGTTCAAACAAAATCCCTGAATACGCAGTGTATCCATCAATCGATCATGACGAAAACACTTGTACATGCGGCACTCGTCATTTGCGGTCCGCTGATACCAAAATCATCACGATACGACGACCTTTATTGACCGGGTTCAGAATCACGGAACCTCAACCTCAGGCATATTACTGCAGAGTGACTTTTTAGTTATACATAATTTACAGGAGTCACAATGAGAGAAACATCTCAAGCTCCGCATTAATCATGAGTAAGAGTTTGGAGTCAAGATGTGGTTGTCGACTACGTTTCCATCCCCAACAGCGGTTATATAATCAAAATCAGGACAGGAGAATCAGAATGCCTGAGAGGTTTCCTTAATGAGGCAGGAGGGAAAGAGAGAGGGGGGAAGATAAAATGGGGTGTGTGGGGGGGTTATAAAATGAAAGGGAGAGGAAAAGGTAGAGAGAGGTTAAAGGTGGAAGGATGGGTCTTCTATTGTCTCAGAATAAGTGACAATATTTTGGGGGATGTGGAGGTAATAGAGGTGGTTCATGGCGTATCAGAAACCAATTTTGTCTGTACCCTTGAGAACCACATTGAACTAAAGCTGTACTCATGTGCAGGTGGGTGTGAGGGTGGGGTAGTGTGGTCATTCTTGACGAGGGAAGTGGGATGCAATTATGGCACCCAATTGAGTGGAGATGGTATGAGGGATGTGAAAGCAACTCTAAGCCTGGTTATCTTATAGTGTGCTGAGGAAAAGGCGAATTTACTGTCGGTCTAGATAGAGGACAGCGGGGTAGGGGGTGTGTAAGGGAACAGTGTCCAGCCCGTAGCAGCACGGGAACTCAATCTGTGGTGGGGAAGATGAATTACTGAAAAAGATGTAAAAATAGTGAGACCCACATCAAAGAGGATATGATGAACTACGATGGAGACCGTGGTCTCCAAAAGAATGCTTACCCTAAGTAGGACAGGGTTGCAGGCAGGGGAGAACAGTGTCTCGTCCTTAGCGTTCTTTACGCGTCGCTCAGAATCGAGCGAAGGTAAAGGGAAATCCTGAAATAAAGAGAACAGTGAGACGCTGTTGCGTGGATCCGCTGCAGGCGAGTGGGCAAGAGAGCCTACCAATGAACTTACCTCAGAGCACCTGAGGTTGAAGCTGAAACAGGGGTGCAGGAACGCCATGTGCTTTTGGCGGTGCATGAATTAAATCCGGAAGCGGCTATCACAGGTGCGCACATGTGCACCGCGTGAAAACTAGAGCAGCAAGTGGTTTGGTCATGGAAACTGGTAGGTGCCATGATGGGTGTCATGCAGATAGGGAGATTCGGGGGTGAAGGTTGGATAAGAGGGAAAGGGGACCACAGAAGGAAGTAAGTCAGGTCATAGAATGTAATGGCATCATGCCATAATTGAGTTGGAGTAAAGAATTCAGCAACTAGCAGACATAACATATGTTTGATAGATTGTGGCAATATTATACAGTGGATAGTAATCGTAACAGTACCAACGTTCAATTGAACAATTAAATACAAACCGGTGCCGCTGGCGCTGAGTAAGGCACAGTAATGGTGATTGCAAAGTTATGTGTGAAGTATGCACATGTTATATTGGACATTGGATTAGCAAATTTCTGACCAGAATGTAGATGGAGGCGGTTGGCACATTGTGAGTGTCAGCAATCAATGAGAACTAGCTCTGGTTTCAATTTTTGTAAGGAGGATGGAGGAAAACCATTAGGTTTTATGAGGGCCCTCACCCACCAACCTAGTTGGTGGCATGCTTCATCATCGGGCAACCCATCCGAGGTACCGAGTGTACCTCAGGTGTGCTTCGACGACAGATTACAACGGAGCAGGTTTTTTTGGTGTGTGAGGGTGCTGTGAGTGTGCTCTGAGTGAGGTTTAAAATACTGTCCTGCGTGTCCCAAAGACTGTTTTAATGGTGGGCCCCAAGCAGTCAATAAAAACAAAGGCTATCGGACGTGCACGGTAGGCTTATGGCCTCCGACGTCCTGTGCAGTCAATTAGTTTCAGCCAGGCCTTTTCTTCTACTGGCTTTTGTCAGGACCTTATATGTGTAGGGTGTTACAGGGGTTAGTATGAGTTTGTCAGTGCCCTGTGTTTAAAGCACACGCTACGGTGCTTATATGTGCAAGAGGTGTTTCCTCTCGAGTTGTACACCTGATTTTAGCGAACAACTCAGCATGGAGCTCAGTCGGGGGCCAGGACCATGTACAGGGACCTGTTGTCCGGGCAGAGGCTCTCATGGAGCCAATTTTTCCACACCGAACTCGCAACAGGGCTAAAAAATTTAGCGCGAGCAGCACAACGTTCATTTTACTCACATTGGTGAAACTACACAGCATCTCAGCAGGTTTTTATTTAACTCTGTGTAATTCTGCGAAGTGAAATTTAGCACGTTCTTCCCAGGCCTGGTTCTGACTAAAGCATTTTTCTTGCTTTTGATGGTATTGTGTCTATTATAGGAGTTTATATGTGTCATGAAGATGTTTCTTCTGCAACTTGCCCCCTTCTGCTAATTGTAGCTTTAGAAGGGGGAAACTAAGTGATACAACCTCACCTTTAGTTAAGAAATTCTCTCGCAAATCAGATTTTCTGTGAAGTGAAAAATGAGGCAACTTTTCCCATCTTTGAGTGGAAAGTTTTGCAAAGTTTCTTGGTTATGACTCAGTTTCTCATGAATCCACATCATTGAAAGTGTTTCATACTTAGTGTAGGTGGGGCCAAGATCAAACCACCCTCGGACCTTAAGGTGCTCCGCTCTGCTCCAGGAGAGATCTCACAGTGTGTGCCTCCGGCTAACCTCTCACATCACAGCACAGCAGAGCTGTCAACATTCACTCAAAACCCAAGAGCAGATCTGGGAGCACGCGCAGCTGCAATGAGCGCACAGCTGGACTGCTCGAAGGAAGCAGTAAAACTCCACAAGAACTCCCTGTCCCCAGCATCAGACACAGCAAGAGTACCTTTGGCAGGCGCTGGAGTTCAGTCTCCAAGACGGCGACCCCCAGCGGGCTGGGCTGGCACCCCCAGGCTCCAGCATTTAAAAGTAATGTCCCCTGATTTATGGCTCTCCAGATCGCTTGCAGCAGCCTCTGCTTGGCAGGGTCTCCACACACAATATTAGTGTCTCTACAAAGCCTCCGAGAGCCACAGCCCCAGCACTTCTGAGCCCACGCGTCTGTCTGCGTGGAGCTGGGTGTCACTAGACATCATGATCCAGCCGCTGACATCACAGGCAGAGTGTGGTGTGTGTTGTGTGCCTTTGCATTGCTGCCTTCCCTTCTGTTGTGTTCTGCCCTGCAGTGCACCTTTGTGTTGTGTTCTGGTCAGGGCCGGACTGGGAACTTTAAAAAGTCCTGGCAAAACGGACATCTTCAGCCCGGATATACAGACATGCTAAGGCACGCTAGAACCAGAACAACCCTTTGAAGTTGCCACCGGGATCATGTAATGTGCACCACACTCCCGGAGGCTGATAATGGCCTCCAAGTGTCGAAACCAGCCTCCTGCGGCTCCAGCCTCCCGGGGGATTGTCAGGTGGCCTGGCTGGGCAGTCCTGCCATGGTTCTCGTGCTTCGTATGGGTGATGATGCTGTGTTCTGTCCTGCGGCGCCCCTTTGTTTTGAGTTCCAGTGCATTGTGTGGCTGCATGCTGTTGTGTTCTGGTGCATTCTGTGGCTGCATGCTGCTGTCTTCTGGTGCATTGTATGGCTGCATGCTGTTGTGTTCTGGTGCATTGTGTGGCTGCATGCTGCTGTGTTTTGGTGCATTGTGTGGCTGCATGCTATTGTGTTCTGTTGTATTGTGTGGCTGCATGCTGCTGTGTTCTGGTGCACTGTGTGCCTGCATGTTGTTGTGTTCTGTTGCATTGTGTGGCTGCATGCTATTGCATTCTGTTGCATTGTGTGGCTGCATGCTGTTGTGTTCCAGTGCATTGTGTGGCTTCATGTTGTGTTCTGGTGCATTGTGTAGCTGCATGCTGTTGTGCACTGGTGTATTGTGTGGCTGCATGATGTGTTCTGGTGCATTGTGTGGCTGCATGCTGTTGTATTCTAGTGCATTGTGTGGCTGCATGCTGCTGTGTTTTGGTGCATTGTGTGGCTGCATGTTGTTGTGCTCTGGTGCATTATGTGGCTCCATGTTGTTGAGTTCTGGTGCATTGTGAGGTTGCAGGTTGTTGTGTTTTGGCCTGCAGCGCTCCTTTGTTTTGTGTTCTAGTGCATTGTGTGACTGCATGCTGTTGTGTTCTGGTGCATTGTGTGGCTGCAAGCTGTTGTGTTCTGGTGCATTGTGTGGCTGAATGATGCTGTGCCCTGCTGCATTGTGTGGCTGCATGCTGCTCTGTTCTGGAGCATTGTGTGGCTGCATGATGTGTTCTGGTGCATTATGTGGCTCCATGTAGTTGAGTTCTGGTGCATTGTGAGATTGCATGCTGTTGTGTTCTAGTGCATTGTGTGGCTGCATGCTGCTGTGTTTTGGTGCATTGTGTGGCTGCATGTTGGTGAGTTCTGGTGCATTGTGAGGTTGCATGCTGTTGTGTTTTGGCATGCAGCGCTCCTTTGTTTTGTGTTCTAGTGCATTGTGTGGCTGCATGCTGCTGTGTTCTGGTGCATTGTGTGGCTGCATACTGCTCTGTTCTGGAGAATTGTGTGGCTGCATGATGTTGTGTTCTGGTGTATTGTGTGGCTATTTGCTGTTGTGTTCTGGTGCATTGTGTGGCTGCATGCTATTGTGTTCTGGTGCATTGTATGGCTGCATGCTGCTGTTGTGTTCTTCTGGAACAATGTGTAGCTGCATGATGCTGTGTTCTGGTGCATTGTGTGGCTACATGCTGTTGTGTTCTTCTGTTGCAATGTTTGGATCCATGATGCTGTGTTCTGTTGCTTTGTGTGGCTGCCTGCTGCTGTGTTCTGGTGCATTTTGTGGCTGCATTGAAGAACCAGGATTTAAACCCAGCAGCGCCAGGGGCACGCCCAAAGTCTTCGAGTTCACCTGTCTTGGCAAACAGAGACACGGGATACTTCTTGGTGACGTCAAAGATCACATTTATTAGCTGCAGCCAGTAACAGAGGTCCTAGAAGTACAACACGGTGTATGTTCTCAGGAGACTGCTCAAACTTACAAAGCAGGTCGTCCCTTTTTATGCCAAAAATTGTGCTTCAGGCAAACATTCCTTATTTACAGTTGACCAATCCCATGTATACACGACCAAAGCATTGCATGATGACAAACCCACCTTTCAGTTGTCCAGCCCAAAATAAATTATTAAACAAACCCAACATTCTTCTTTAGACAAGGCCGGACAAACCCATAATAAAAAGGATCCCAACCCACATCATAAATAGACCATAAAGAAGGAACAGAAACAGATAGGAGTAGGATAAGGCATGTTTGAGTGCAGTAAAACTTTACAATGTCCTGTTCTCTGATCCTTAATCCTGATCAGCTAAAGGGAGAGAACTGGTTTGGCAAGGTCAGCTTCAGGCAACAGGGTCAGTTCACTCAGGTCAAACAGGAGTCAGCACAAACTCAAGCTAAGGTGCATGTGTCCTAGAGATTTGTTCAGCCACAGTCATAAGCCTATGTGAGGGCAACTACAAGATGGCTACCATGCACAAAATGGAACCCAAGGGTTCAGAACAAAATCGTCAAATACACAGTGAATCCATTGGTGTAACATGACTAAAAACACTCATGCTTGCTGAGCTCACTGTTTACGGTTCACTGCTACCAAAATCGTAACGGAACCCCGACCTTTATGACCCAGGTTCAGAATTCACGCAACCTCAGACCCTCCTTTTGCCCTTACATAGGCAATAACCTAAACTCACGTCAATCTGAATCCAGGTCTATATTCATCAGATCATCAAGATGTTGCTGTAGCATCATCCTAGTACTTAGTAACTCTCTCTGGACAGGTCTCCTCAAACACGAAGTAGGACAAAGGCCACATATTGCAGGAGCACACTGTAGGCAAAGACAGAACAGGAAAAAGATAGCTAATACCATCCCACTGACCATCAGAATCTTCCATCCCCAAGTGGATAACAATCCCCTAAACCATCCCATCAACGACCAATCTCCTTCGCCCATATGTACAGACTCGGAGATCTAATGTAGCTTGGAAACGGCTTGGTACACTGTCGGAGCATTGTCTGGAATGAAAACGCAGCAGCTCGATTGAATCAATTTAAATACCTCTCCTCTATCTGCAAGTATGACATCTAACGCAACTCTGTTCTGAAGAGTCATAAGGCGATCCGACTGGAGCTCAGCAGTCAAGTTACTAAGGGCACCGGCAGTTTCAACTATGGTGGACTCAACCACTCTCGTCAATTGCCGTATGTTCCTGCTGTTAACCATAGGTCCCCAAAACGGCAGAAAACCCTTCAGAAAATCTCCCAATTCTTGTCCTGCAGTATCTTCCTTACTGAAGACACCTCTAACAACTCTCGTCTTGTGGTAATCTGCCGCAGCTGTATACGTAGGAGGCAACAGAGACAAAACATGTGCCCGAGAAATCAGGGGGCAACCATGTATACGCTCTATCGTACCAGACAAAATAGGTACCCTTGGCTGCTAGAAACGATGGGGAAGTCTGGGACGCAAAAACATACGTTTCAGTGCAAACATTCTTCCCTAACTGAGCTCTCGGATTCTTGCCATTACCTTGCAGACAGTAATGATCCTGATGGGGTACAATCCAAATCGGAGAGGATCTTTTCGCTCACCGGTTCTCACTCTGACTAACTCCATATCCAGTAACGTTCCATCCAATATACGCTAGCGTCTCATCTTTTGGGATAGTCTCATAGGAATCTATTCCTCTAATCATATCTACTATTCCCTTAACTAGAGCACTATTCTTTGGATTATCTTTCACAGCGGTTGCTCCACTCGCGCTTTGCCTCCTTACAGACGCTTCGCTTCCAGCCACCTGATTGTCCTGATTGCTGCCTGATTGTCCTGATTGAGCGCCTCGTAGTGCAAGCAGCGCTTGGTATCGTTAATATTTATTTTATGCCAGCTTGCCCTATTACAGCGTTTATATCGCGCCTGACATCATTGTAGTGCCTACTTAATTTATGCTCATTGGCCTGCATTGCGGGGAAGGTTAAAAGCGCCTGCACTGTGTTTGCAATATCTTAACAATTGGTGTACCTTATCTCGCACTCCGGCTGTGCCCCAGTTTCGTTTCTGCTACCGGGCTGCCATTTTGTGGAGTGTTTGTTTACATTGTTTGTGCCCGTGTCTCCTCCCAGCTCCCGCCTCCTAGCTGCCCCGCCCACGCTCCGCCCCCTCCACTCTCCATCTATGTCCAATGACCCAACGTGCAGCGTCCACGCGCTACGGCCGCGCCGAAGGTGCGCCAAAGGTAAGCCCGTCTACGCCCGTCCGCGCCTGGACCGCGCCCAGCGCCAGACCCCCTGGTTCCCTCAATGCCCAGCCCACTCGCATCACTTACGATGCCACCACCCTCCTAGCCCTTAACTCCGGCCGTTCCCCCAACTGCATCCAAGCCGTTACTGGACACACCCATGGACCCTTCTCTTGCAACTCCTGCAAGTTCTACGGCACCAAAACCAACTCCTCATCCTCCACCACCAATCAGAGACCTGACACCAACCACCTAAAATGCATCCTGCTCAACACCCGCTCGATCCACAGACACGCCATCGACCTCTGGAATCTACTAGACACCATCTCTCCGGACGTCGCCTTCCTAACAGAAACAAGGTTGAACGCCTCCTCAGCCCCAGACATCACCATTGCCATCCCGCAAGGATACAAGATCATCCGTAAGGACCGCATCAAGCAAACAGGAGGAGGCATCGCTATCGTCCATAAGAACTCCATCCGCGTCTCAACCAGCTCAGACGTCAACCTTACCAGCGCCGAACACCTCCACTTCCAGATCCACACCGACCCCAAGACCACACTCAGAGGCACCCTCCTCTACCGGCCTCCAGGACCCTGTGCACAATTCAGTGACGACATCACTGACTTTATCACTCCACACGCCCTCCGGACCACAGCTGCGTTCACTTTACCTACAATAAGACCACAATCCATAACAATCCTCAACCCACCCTGCGAAGAAACTGGAACAAAATCACCATCGACCAGATCTCCTCATCGCTTCTTCTAAACCCTCCCGCCCACTTCTCAAACCCCGACCAAGCAGCCATTAACTCACCCAATGGCTATCCAACAGCGCCGACATCCTAGTACCATTGAAAAAACGCCAAAGCAAACTAGGCAGCAAAAACGCCTCCTGGTTCAACGATGATCTTAAGAAATCGAAGAAACTTTGTCGCTCCCTCGAGAAGGCCTGGAAAAAAGACCCAAACACCAACACCAGGGACGCCTTCAAAAACGCCACCCGCACACACCACCAACTTATCCGGTCTGCCAAGAAAGCCGCATTCAAAGACCGACTAGATAACAACGCCCACAACAGAAAGGAATTATTCAACATCGTCAAAGAATTTACCAACCCATCAGCCAACTCCAACGACATCACCCCCTCCCAAGCCCTCTGCGACTCACTAGCTTCCTTCTTCCACAACAAAATCGCAGACATCCACAACAGCTTCGACAACCAACCCGGAAACCAACCCACCCAACCTTCTGCAGGACCTTCACCCCCCTTGAACATCCTTAACGACTGGAACCCAATCTCCACTGAGGATACCATCCGCCTGATGAACTCCATCCACTCAGGATCCCCAACGGACCCATGCCCTCACCACATCTTCAACAAAGCAGACTCCATCATAGCACCACACCTCCGAGATGTCATCAACTGCTCCCTCAACTCCGCCACCTTCCCGGAAAGCTGGAAACATGCAGAACTCAGCGCCCTTCTGAAAAAACCCACAGCTGACCCCACCGAACTCAAAAACTACCGCCCCATCTCGCTTCTTCCATTCCCGGCCAAAGTCATCGAGAAAGCTGTCAACAACCAGCTCGCCACCTTCCTCGAAACCAACAAATCCCTCGACCCCTCACAGTCCGGCTTCCGAGCCAAACACAGCACTGAGACCGCACTCATCGCAGCAACAGACGACATTCGAACTCTACTGGACAATGGAGACACAGTCGCCCTCATCCTCCTCGACCTCTCCGCTGCCTTCGACACAGTCTGTCATAGCACCCTTCTACAGCGCCTCAGAAACGTCGGAATCCAAGGAAAAGCACTGGAATGGATCACCTCGTTCCTCACCGGAAGAACCCAGAGAGTCCGCCTCCCACCATTCAAGTCAGAGGCCTCTGAAGTCATCTGCGGCGTGCCACAAGGATCATCACTCAGCCCCACCCTCTTCAACGTATACATGAGCCCCCTTGCGGCCATCGCTCGCCAACACAATCTCAACATCATCTCCTACGCTGACGACACTCAACTGATCCTCTCACTCACCAAAGACCCTAACACCGCCAAAACCAACTTACACGAAGGAATGAAAGAAGTAGCCGAGTGGATGAAGCACAGCCGTCTGAAACTGAACTCAGACAAAACAGAAGTCCTCATCTTAGGCACCTCCCCCTCCGCCTGGGATGACTCTTGGTGGCCAGAGGCCCTTGGAAAAGCAACCATCCCGACGGACCACGCACGGAACCTGGGCGTCATCCTGGACTCATCACTCTCGATGACCAGACAAGTCAACGCCGTTTCATCATCTTGCTTCAACATTCTTCGCATGCTCAAAAAAACATTTCGCTGGACCCCCACCGAAACTAGAAAAACGGTCACCCACGCACTGGTCACGAGCCGCCTGGACTACGGAAACACCCTATACGCCGGTACCACCGCTAAACTCCAGAAAAAACTCCAACGCATCCAGAACGCTTCAGCCAGGCTCATACTAGACATCCTGCGTAAAGAACACATCTCTGGTCACCTGAAAAACCTCCACTGGCTCCCCGTAAATAAGAGGATTACTTTCCGTCTCCTAACCCACGCACACAAAGCACTTTACGAACTTGGACCCGAATGCCTCAACACACGACTGTCCTTCTACACCCCCTCCCGTCAGCTACGATCCTCCAACCAAGCCCTTGCCACTGTACCTCGCATCAACAAAACCACCATGGGAGGTAGATCCTTCTCCTACCTGGCAGCTAAAACCTGGAACTCACTTCCCACTCACCTTCGCCTTACTCAGAACCACCTAGCATTCAGAAAGCAACTTAAAACTTGGATATTCGACAAGTAATTCCGCACCCTTCCTCAAGCGCCTTGAGACCCTATGGGTATGTAGCGCGCTATATAAATCTCCTGACTTGACTTGACTTGACGTAGGGGGTAGACTTCACGAGCATAGATGAACATCGTTTTGTATGCCCACACAGAACCATTGTAGCTGGATGGCAGGACCAGGTAAGGAATACCTTTATCAGTAGTATTGGGCATAAGGCCGCACACCCAACAATTAGTCGAGTTCACTACTAGCTAGTGTTGGTGCAGAAGCTGAACAAAGGAGTTATTAACGAATTCCGATCTCCTAATGGACTCATGTTCAGGCAGAGGGTGAAAAGAATGCGAGGAAACAGTGGAAGAAGGTATGGGTTGTATAGTGGGTTCAAACGTCACTTGAAAAGAGAATATAATATATCCCATCAGAAACATCATTAAACTGAACAACATCAACAAACATAATATTTAAAAAACATTTTCTGCTCATCACTGTACATATTTTGCTCTTGAAGCTCATTCTTTCAACAGGTCTCTCCATCTCGAAAAACTCCATCCTCTAATCGTGCTGTTCGTGGCGGTTGGGTGTTCCGTGCTAAGGAATGCGTTTGTCAGTCCAGGGAACGCCCTTAGACCAACCAGAACCGTCAACCTAGTGTCTTCGGCTTGCACTCCAAAGTCTTTGCACCGCGACCTTACAGCTGAACCCGGATGGCGGTTCGAAAAACAAAAATCGATCAAAACAGTTTCTCAGAGGAGAGCTTAACCTTAAAAATAGCAAAGAAAGAATTTACTTTTTTATTAGTCCCACGACTCTCGGTCGCAAATTATAACGCCCTTTATCAGGCAATGTCTGATCACGAAACAAAAGTTCAGGCTCAGAAGTGTCCAAACGAACTGACGGAGGCACAGCTTCTTGCAGAAGATCGTCGCTTTCTGGTTCAGAGTTTGTCCCAATCAAACGTGCATCACTAAAAGGCAGAAAATGAGGCACGGTGTCGCTTTCAGAGTCTGCAATACCATTCTGGACCCACTGGTCGCACGGCAGAGGCAAAGGGGCTCTCTTTTAATGTACGCCGTGGATCCAGTTCTTTTTACTGCGCACTCGCACTGCTGAACGTGTGGACAAAAGCACCAAGTAGGGTCCCTTCCAGCGGGGCTGCTCGTTCTTGGTCCGCTGGAAATTTTTCACAAAGACCCACGATCCAGGTTCGATAGCATGTCCTGGATCTTCAGATGCTTGTGGCAGTGTATCATGAACCTGTTGGTGCAAAACACGCAATTTAGCCATCAATTCGTAAAGGTAATCAAGCAATACAGGGTGCTCTATCTCGCTAAATTTGGTCGGCCGCGGCACTCCCCATATATTTGCTGGGCGACCAAAAACTATCTCATAGGGACTAAGTCCCATTCGCGAATCTACAGTCATCCTTGTTGACACTCTTTTCATTTCTTGACCCACAAATTCACTCCCATTGTCACTCCACACAATTCTCGGCAAACCAAACCTAGGGAAAAATTCCTTGACAAGGGCTTTAGCTGTGGACAAGGCAGTGTTATCTTTCAGGGGATATGCTTCTACCCATCTCGAAAAGGCGCAAACAACCACAAGCACATACTGTGAGTTGTTGCCCCTCTCCATGTGGATGAAATCTAGCTTCAAAGCCTCAAACAGATACATCGGAGGCGCAAAATGACCAGCTGGAGTTGGGGTTCCCTTGCCAGGATTGTACATCAGACAAACCATACAATTTTTGACCAAATTCTCTGCACACTTAGGATTTCCAGCATTTTGCCATACTGGAGCCAACAACTTAAAAAACCCTTTTACATTGATATGAGCCATTCCATGCGCCATTGTAACCACTGGAAGCACATACTCATCGGGTAACAGCCATCATTGATGCTCTGATAATTCAACCCCACAACCATTCAAATCCAATTTACCCTTACTTTCTCTCCATTCACTCAACTCTTTCTCTGTAGCTTCAGCTTGAATTGACTTCACACACTCTATCGTATCTTCACACATACTTCTATCTGGAACCCATCTCGCCGGACCCGCAACATACATTCGACTCTACACATCTCTCGCAGTTTCTTTCGCGACTTCATCTGCAAACGCATTACCACGACCAACATCATCAGTAACTTTCTTATGCGCACTGCATTTCACAATCGCAACTTGCATCCGCAAAGTAAGTGACTCAAGGAGCTCATTCACCAACTGACCATGCTGAATCTTAGTCCCATCCGAAGTCAGGAACCCACGCTCTTTCCACAATCGTCCAAAACTATGAACCACACCAAACGCCTACTGGCTATCGGTATACACAGTCACTCGTTTCCCTTTCGACAACACAAACGCTCTTGTCAATGCAATCAACTCTGCTGCTTGCGCTGAATTATGTGGGATACGTGCAGCTTCAACAATCGTATGCAAAGTCGTAACAGCATATGCCGCAGTCGTATCACCATTCGGAAGCTTGAAGCTCGAACCATCAACCCATAAAGTACTATCACATTCTGCAAGAGGAGTGTCCCTAAGGTCTATCCTCCCTTTCGTTTCTTCCTCTGTCCTAAGGAAGCAATCATGCTGTTCAGAAACATTTGTCTCAACTGAAATCAGCAACAACGTAGCTGGATTCAACGTGTTGCATCTCTTTATATGCACATGACTCGCTAAAAGTGTCAATTCGTAACATGACAACCGAACACTAGGTAAGTGCTGTGTCTTTGTTCGATTCAATAAGGTATCCACTGCATGTGGAACCATTACAACCAACGTATTATCCATCACCAAGCCAGCAGACTGTCGAATAGAAACCGCCGCTGCCGCTGTAGCTCTCAAACAACTCGGCAATGCTCTAGCTACCGGATTCAAAGTCGATGAAAAATACGCACATGGAGTTGCTTATTGCCAAATTGCTGTGTCAAAACTGACAATGCACATCCCTCTCTCTCATGGACATAGAGTGTAAAAGACTTACTGTAGTCGGGAGTACCCAACACAGAAGCCAAACACAATGCATCAAGCAATTCTGAAAAACTTTTCTGACTTTTGTCAGTCCAAGGAATAGGATTCGGAGTATCCTTAACAGTAAGAGCTATCAAAGGTTTTGCAAGAAGCGAAAAATTCGGAATCCACTGTCTACAGTACGACGTAATACCCAAGAAAGCACGCACTTCTCTCTGTGTGGTTGGCACAATCATTTTCGCAATCGCTTGAATTCTTTCTGGTGTCAATCTTCTTCCCTCCTTCGATAAGAGTTGACCTAAGTAGGTTACTTCTTGTCGAAAATATTGCAACTTCGAAAGAGACACCTTATGATGGAAATCAGACAAATGACGCAACAACGACAAAGTAGCCTCTTTACAAATCTCTTCATTGTCAGCAGCAACTAACAAATCGTCGACATACTGAATAAGAGCAGCACCATCAGGTAAGACAACCGTATCAATCTGTGTTTTCAAAGCCTGACTATAGATGGATGGGCTCTCACAATAGCCTTGAGGAGGGCGCTTAAACCGGAAACTTCGGCCTCCTACAGAGAAGCCAAAAATATCCCTACTCTCCTCGGCAATCGGGATTCTGAAGAAAGTATTCTTCAAGTCAATCACCGAAAACCAAGTAGCAGAAGCTGGAATCAAAGTCAGTAAAGCAGTGATATCCGGTACAACAGGGAATTGCGGAACTACAATCTTATTCACCTCGCGAAGATCAATCACAAACCTATATACAGGCGGCTGTGAAGAATCAGTACGTTTCAGAACAGGCAAAACCGGACTATTGCACAAATTACCTCTCGTTTCCTCAATCACACCTTTCTCAATCAGATCATAGATGATCGCTAAAAGTGCTCTTTCACCATCGCTGGAAATCCGATATTGGGAAATACGAGGCAATCTAACATTCGCCTTCAACGTCACAACATATGGCGGGATCTCCAAAAGACCCACATCATTAGGACCAGTAGCCCAAAGAAAATCAGGGAGAGAAGACAATTCAGCTGGAAGTCGATCTTTCGACAAATACATCGGAGAGATCACTCTCTTACCCAATGTAAGCTGTACTCCTGAAGGAGAACAATATAGCGTCGCATACGATCTTTTAAACAAATATAATCCCAACAAGTTCTCACCACAACCAGTCGTCAAAATAAGGGGTGCTTCGAAATCACAAGGTCCAACAGAAATAGACAAGGAATAGAAATCGGATTACTAACTGGGGCGCCAGAAAAACCTACTGAAACATTCGTTAAGCCAAAACAAAGGTGCGCCATGGAGTTTAGAGTGCATAATAGAACTCTTCGCAGCACCAGTATCCAACAGAAAAGGCTCTGACACACCTGATGCAATCACTTCAACATAAGGTCCACTCTGATCTACCAGAACTGAAACAACTCCCTCTCTTTGTCTATGGCTGTCCTAGCAATCATTACCATCCATATTCTCACCTTCGACGTAATAATCGTCCGCATAGTACTGAGTCGTCCTACCAAACACACCATTCTGCTGATCAAAACTATTCATTGAATTCTGTGGAGGCAAGGGACGCGCATTCTGAGACACACCACATCCTCTACCTCGCGGAGCTTGCTGAACACCTCGACCTCTCACACCAGAAGCACCATTCGTGCGCTGTAACAGAACCGGACAACTATTCTTAAAGTGACCCTCTTCTTTACAATACGCACACTAGTTAGGGCCTACAGGAAAACGCTGTTGAGAAGACTCGTACCTTTGCGAGTTTCTCTGATACTGCTGAGGTTGCTGATAATCACTCTGATTATTACGAGGCGGAAACGCTTACTGTAAAAGAACCTTCGTCTTTAATTCTTTAGTCTTCTTGTCGGCTCTATATTTCTCGTCCTTATCTCTATTCTCATAGCACTGGGCAGTAGCCAATATCTGCGCTGATAAAGAGACAGCCCAAGAACTCTCAGAATCCTTCAACTTAGTGCACAATTCTGGAAGCAGATTATGCACAAACTTATCAACAAACAACCGTTGACCACCTTCTGTACTCATGTCCTGACCACTATGGTCAATAAACGTCTCTTCCAACCTTGTGAAGAAATCAGACACACTTTCGTCTTTCTTCTGCTTACATGCAGACAATTTATCCCAGTTTACTTGCATAGCAGGCATTAACGTCTTCATATAGTTAATAATCCTACCAGGGAGTTCTGCAACTAAAGGCTCAGGTTTGGCACCACCAACTTGTCGGTTATCCGCAGCACCAATATTATTCCATGTATCTCCTAACTCTTGCGCATTGTCCGTATGACGAATCAATCCCCATAAAGGCTGTGGAACTAAGTTTCCAAACAACGTATCTATATCGGCCAAATTCATAACGCATGAATCTGCAGTCTGTGATAATTCCTTATAGTACCCTGCAGGATTTTTTCGAGGATCAGGCAAAGTCTGCTTAAGGGCCAAAACTTCAGCTCGCTTCCATGGAACATGTACCCAAACACGCTGAAAATAAGCCGGTACAGCTACTGTTAGAAATGGGATCCCTGGCTGGCCAGGGCTTTCGCCAAAGTCAGTCAGAGACCACCACACCCAAGTCAGGGCAAGGGAGTTACACGCCAAGATAACCCCTACTCGCCCTCTAGGTAACGTGGCGCGAGCAGCAAGGCTAAACTTGGAGGCGATGTAAGTTAAGTATTTGCGCACGCACCCCAGCAACAACAACCAAAGGCCCACCACAAAGGAAAACTCCACACAAGGTTATATAAAAATAGCCTTTGTATTATAATAAATATACATCAGATAAAACACACATCTTGTTACACTGTGCCAACAGGCACGGGCGGAATTTACAAGGGATATTTGTACAGGACAGGGCCACTTCGACCACTGTCAAGGGTATCAGCACTTTTAGAAGCAATACTTTCAGAAATAGCACTTTAGAAAGTAAAATCAGTGTAGCACACAATATAAACATAGAGCACACAACCAGTAATCACTGGTAACAGGACCTCACTAGCACCACCTGTACTAGGGAGAAAACAACCACCTACACATCAAAATACCTGTAGGGGTGTAAAAACAAAACACATGATGCATTAACATTCAGAGGTGTAGCAATAACATTGCGCAAAACTTAAATCAATCACCACCTGTGACAGTCCCTGTGTCCCAATGTCAGGCCTTAAACGTAGCAGTTGCCCACAAAGTGCTGGGCAACTGGTTCAGGGAAAGTTAGCGCAACGTTGGAGCCTCTCTCAGGCTCTCCACAAGAATGGGCAATGAGCCTCTCTGGGCTCAAAGAACAAATGGCCCCCAGGAGCCTCTCTGGGCTCCTCAACAAGGAGGGGGGCGTCGGGGCCCCTCACGGGGGCCCCTCGAACACGTGGGGGTGCTTCGGTGGAGTCCCCCCTCTGGGGACTCAGGACGACAAAGGGCAGCAAGAGCCTCTCTGGCTCGGGTTGGAGTCCCCCTCTTGGGGACTCGAATTGCCCAGAAATGCCCCCTAAGAGCCTCTCTGGCTCTAAACACAAGGGCGCGAGGTCGCGCTGCTGAGGGGGCAGGGGGGGCGGACAACGACAACGTGTCCCGGCGCCCCTCCCTTCGCTTCAGGCAACACTCACCGGCTCTGGGCGGCTTGGTGCCGCGGGCGGGCTCCTCTCACTCTCCAGGGGCCTCGACCAGACGTGGCAGGCTCTGCTCCTTCTCCCGGGGCTCCTCTCTCCACTCGGGGAGCCTCGGGGACACGGCCGGCAGCTTCACTTCTCCTCCGCCTGGCCCCGTCACGCAGCAATCCGCCTGACTTCCTCTGGGGCCGCCAATGGCAGCGCGGCCCTGGGGGTATGGAGGCGGGACTTCCGGGTGGCCGCGGGCAGCGCAGCGGCTCGCTTTAGATAGGCAGGCGGGGTCCCAGAATCCGAGGAGTGGGCTCCCTCGTGATCAATTAAAATTGGGCAAAACAACGCGGCAATGAGCGGGGTGGCACCCGCGCCGCCAAATCACCACACGGGGCGATCAGATGCCGGGTGGGCACCGGCTGTGCACACCAAGCGCTAGCAACGAAGGGCAGGCGCTCCCAAGCGCTACAGGACGAAAATACAGCGCTCACAGCGCTAGGGGCAAAATCAAGCGCTTTCAAGCGCTAGGCAGGCGATTCCAGCGCTCCCCAGCGCTGAAGGGCAGAGAGCAGCGCTCTCAGGCTGCAGGCAAGGAGTCCTCAGTGCTCCCCAGCACTGGAGGACAGGACAAGGCTCCAGCAGGGGCTGGAGGCAGGCAGGGGGGCAAGGCTGGGCCAGAGCCAGCACACTGGGTCTCCAGGCAGAGATACACCCCAAGTGGCGGTCCTCCTGGCCCCAGCAGCAGCAACAGCCCCCTCTGGCAGGATCCAAAAGCAGAACAACTTCAGTGGGGACACAGCCCCATTTTTATACACCTAAAGCCTTTGTCTAAGGGTGCAGGGGGGGGTATAAACCAGTCGCAGCTGGTTCTGGAGCACTCTTGATGGCCTAACCACCCATTTCTTTCACTGGGGAGGCTAGGGTCATTAGACACACCACAGGGGGGCGGAGCCAGCATTGTGTGGGGAAAACCCAGCCCATCCAGGACACAGGTACACTCCTCCCACACATCACTCATGCTAATCTCCCACTCACCACCGGGCAGACCCATCCAGACTTCCTGGAGCCTGGCATGCCAGCCAGCTCCAGCCAATCACGCTCCAGCACCCTCACTGCACACATATCTCAATGTCCAGAAGTAGCACTTCCCTTCTAGACACATACATGCCGCAGACACCATCTCGCAGCATTCACTCTCACGAGTTTACACATACTAAACTCGAGCCTGCACTCCCCACGCATCAGGAACTACCAGGGACACACACATTCCCCATGCATTCCTATGGGAGGGCAGGCCAGCCATACTACACGCACGTACTTTCACTCTGGGACTCAGGGGAAAGTGCGCAGGGACCCAAAAATCACTAACACAGGGTCACAAATAAAAGCAAAAAGTTTAGGGGTGAACCTGCCATAAGGGCCAAGTCCAACACAACCCCCTTCCAGCCAAAACGCAGGGGAGAACAATCACCACCGTGATGGACTTCCCTGCTTGGGGCGATATAACACGGACGCAGGCCCGCCAATGCCGGGACACCCTCCTGTTCTAGGCCACAGTGAACCCCTAGGGTTCCTTCTAAAGCTACTGTAAGGACCAACTGGGCTACCCCACTGGTACTCCTCAGCTGTCCGCGGCCAGGACCAGGCCCTAGGCCACCCAGGTGCCACTGGTTCCTGCCTACTCACGAAGTGGGGGGTAGTAACCCCTGGCACATAACAGCCATTTTCCACTCTTCCTGTCTGCAAGACAGGGCTAGACTGCCACTGGTTCTTCAGCCTAGGGTCTACAACCCCAGGCGGACCAGGAGTCTCAGGGAAGGCTCTCCTCCCCTTACCTCTTCTTTTAGGGTTCCTCCTCCCCGTGCGAGGGGGACACCTAGAACGCCATTCCAACCTAGGGTTTAACCCCTCAGGTTGCACCGGGGTCAGAGGTGGGCTCTCCCACCCTCTGCACCCCCTTCCAGAGGTCTGCCCTCTCCCAACTGGAGAAGTTCCTCTGGAAGAAGAACCGGTCAGGACACTGGTTACAGTCGTCCTACCCTTCAGGTCAGGCTGATCCTGAACCTGGCCATCCACCCGCCGGTCTAAAACCTTTGGTGGAACAATTGCCTGGCACTCCAGGACTTCTGGGGAGGCACACACAATCCCCCTGAGGCTAACAAATGACACATCTGTTGTGTGACCGTCTGTCTGGCGCAGATCTCCCGTCCCCTGTCCACCTGACAGTGCGTGACGATCCCCCAGACCAGAAGTGGCGCCACCCGGGTCCCTCCAAGAAGATGTAGCCCAACTGGCTAGTCTCTGGTCCACTGGTGCATCCACTGGGAAACTCATCCCCCAATCACTCCTCACGCTGGACTCCTGTACCCTCCCTACCGGAGCGGTACTGCCAGCCTCTAGAACCACAGGAGCTCTGTTTACAGACGCTCCAGGTCCTCTACTCACTAGGAGATCCTCCTCAAATGGGCTAACAGGACAGCCTAGGTCCCCAACCTGGTGTTCCCTCAAGAAACCACCCAGGTTCTGAGACAGGGCTTCGGGCCTCTGGGGGCTCTCAGCCACCCACTGACTCCTGCTCCACTGAGCCAGGTAGTCAGCCCCTCCACCTCTCTCACTATACTGGGACCTAGCTGGGCTACACTGAGCCTCTTCCACCACGCTGGGCTGGAAGATCCCTGACCCACTACTTTCGGAGTCACTCCCTAATGACTCAAAGGAACCTCTTGCACTCTCCCAGCGCTCTGCTTCATCTGCAAAGTCCCAAGGACAAAAACACTTCAACTTCAGCAGGTGCTGACGCAACTCTGGACAAACAATACTGAGCAACTGCTCCTTGAGGAACATATTCACCACACCGTCCACCTCATCGTCCGAGTTCGCTCTCAGCCAGTCCCACACTGCATCTGAACAGTCATCCACAAAATACCCCCATTTCTGGTGAGGTGGTTTTCTAAGGTTCCTAAACCTCAACCTATTCTCCTCCTCTGGAGAAACAGGAACCATGCTCGGGGAACTGGGAGTTGGACTGTCTACACCAACACTTAAAAAGCTGCCACCACTGGACTCCACCCTCCCTGAGGAATCCAGAAAATTAAGACTGCGGTCAGGGGATAACCTACACTCTAGAGCTATCTTCTCCCTGGCCAAGGCCCTCTCAGCCTCTGCAGTCCGCTCATTCACACCCAGCTGCGCCATCTCCCAGGCATGCTCTAACCTGAGCTTCTCCATAGCCAGCTGGTGCTCCCTCTCTTCCCTCCTATCTACTCACTCCTCTGGGGACAGGGAAAGGGATGGGGTGCTACATCTGACACTGGACCCAGCAAGGGACTCCCTATCTAGGGGGTACTCGCTCTCTGCTGGCGCCCATCCACTGTCAAACTCACTCTCCACATCAGACTCTTCAGGGCTCCCCTCAGACCCACCACCCTCATGGTGTGCGGTCCGGGCCCTCTCCCTCTCACTGTGCTCACGCTCCCAGTCACTCTTCTGCCACAGGATCATGTTATCCCTAAGCTTGGACTGGGTGTCTGACTCACTCACTGGGATGTCTCTCTCCTTACATAACCGTACCAACTCATGCACACTGTACTTAAACAGGCCACAAAGGTTAAAAGGAGATTCCATCTTGACAGGATGCTCACAGACACATGCAACACAAGGGACCTAGCAATCTGAAGTAAAAGTACACAATTCCAAAACTTCCACAATCTCCTTATCAAAGAAAACTCATACTCATGCGTCCAGGAAAACACACCATTCATCCACACACACCCTCTCCTCGGATCGGTAAGGCAGTTTCTACCACCCCTGACTTATCAACCTGACCAAAAGTGACACAGGTACCAAACTCTGGAAGCAGGGCGGGGGACAAATGTACGGGACACAATTATCAAATGACACTCTTCAGGAGAAGCAATAATGGAACTTTACCAAAAACACAATAATCCCCAAAAATGTGGTCATCTAAAATGCAGAGCTTTGTAGTGGCCAGTTGCCACTGTGGTACAACGCAAACACAAATCCTTATCCTCACCGCTTGCCGCCAATGTTAGAAATGGGATCCCTGGCTGGCCAGGGCTTTCGCCAAAGTCAGTCAGAGACCACCACACCCAAGTCAGGGCAAGGGAGTTACACGCCAAGATAACCCCTACTCGCCCTCTAGGTAATGTGGCGCGAGCAGCAAGGCTAAACTTGGAGGCGATGTAAGTTAAGTATTTGCGCACGCACCCCAGCAACAACAACCAAAGGCCCACCACAAAGGAAAACTCCACACAAGGTTATATAAAAATAGCCTTTGTATTATAATAAATATACATCAGATAAAACACACATCTTGTTACACTGTGCCAACAGGCACGGGCGGAATTTACAAGGGATATTTGTACAGGACAGGGCCACTTCGACCACTGTCAAGGGTATCAGCACTTTTAGAAGCAATACTTTCAGAAATAGCACTTTAGAAAGTAAAATCAGTGTAGCACACAATATGAACATAGAGCACACAACCAGTAATCACTGGTAACAGGACCTCACTAGCACCACCTGTACTAGGGAGAAAACAACCATCTACACATCAAAATACCTGTAGGGGTGTAAAAACAAAACACATGATGCATTAACATTCAGAGGTGTAGCAATAACATTGCGCAAAACTTAAATCAGTCACCACCTGTGACAGTCCCTGTGTCCCAATGTCAGGGCCTAAACGTAGCAGTTGCCCACAAAGTGCTGGGCAACTGGTTCAGGGAAAGTTAGCACAACGTTGGAGCCTCTCTCAGGCTCTCCACAAGAATGGGCAATGAGCCTCTCTGGGCTCAAAGAACAAATGGCCCCCAGGAGCCTCTCTGGGCTCCTCAACAAGGAGGTGGGCGTCGGGGCCCCTCACGGGGGACCCTCGAACACGTGGGGGTGCTTCGGTGGAGTCCCCCCTCTGGGGACTCAGGACGACAAAGGGCAGCAAGAGCCTCTCTGGCTCGGGTTGGAGTCCCCCTCTTGGGGACTCGAATTGCCCAGAAATGCCCCCTAAGAGCCTCTCTGGCTCTAAACACAAGGGCGCGAGGTCGCGCTGCTGAGGGGGCAGGGGGGGCGGACACCGACAACGTGTCCCGGCGCCCCTCCCTTCGCTTCTGGCAACACTCACCGGCTCTGGGCGGCTTGGTGCCGCGGGCGGGCTCCTCTCACTCTCCAGGGGCCTCGACCAGACGTGGCAGACTCTGCTCCTTCTCCCGGGGCTCCTCTCTCCACTCGGGGAGCCTCGGGGACACAGCCGGCAGCTTCACTTCTCCTCCGCCTGGCCCCGTCACGCAGCAATCCGCCTGACTTCCTCTGGGGCCGCCAATGGCAGCGCGGCCCTGGGGGTATGGAGGCGGGACTTCCGGTTCGCCGCGGGCAGCGCATTGGCTCGCTTTAGAAAGGCAGGCGGGGTCCCAGAATCCGAGGAGTGGGCTCCCTCGTGATCAATTAAAATTGGGCAAAACAACGCGGCAATGAGCGGGGTGGCACCCGCGCCGCCAAATCACCACACAGGGCGATCAGATGCCGGGTGGGCACCGGCTGTGCACACCAAGCGCTAGCAGCGCTAGCAACGAAGGGCAGGCGCTCCCAAGCGCTACAGGACGAAAATACAGCGCTCACAGCGCTAGGGGCAAAATCAAGCGCTTTCAAGCGCTAGGCAGGCGATTCCAGCGCTCCCCAGCGCTGAAGGGCAGAGAGCAGCGCTCTCAGGCTGCAGGCAAGGAGTCCTCAGTGCTCCCCAGCACTGGAGGACAGGACAAGGCTCCAGCAGGGGCTGGAGGCAGGCAGGGGGGCAAGGCTGGGCCAGAGCCAGCACACTGGGTCTCCAGGCAGAGAGACACCCCAAGTGGCGGTCCTCCTGGCCCCAGCAGCAGCAACAGCCCCCTCTGGCAGGATCCAAAAGCAGAACAACTTCAGTGGGGACACAGCCCCATTTTTATACACCTAAAGCCTTTGTCTAAGGGTGCAGGGTGGGGGATAAACCAGTCGCAGCTGGTTCTGGAGCACTCTTGATGGCCTAACCACCCATTTCTTTCACTGGGGAGGCTAGGGTCATTAGACACACCACAGGGGGGCGGAGCCAGCATTGTGTGGGGAAAACCCAGCCCATCCAGGACACAGGTACACTCCTCCCACACATCACTCATGCTAATCTCCCACTCACCACCGGGCAGACCCATCCAGACTTCCTGGAGCCTGGCATGCCAGCCAGCTCCAGCCAATCACGCTCCAGCACCCTCACTGCACACATATCTCAATGTACAGAAGTAGCACTTCCCTTCTAGACACATACATGCCGCAGACACCATCTCGCAGCATTCACTCTCACGAGTTTACACATACTAAACTCGAGCCTGCACTCCCCACGCATCAGGAACTACCAGGGACACACACATTCCCCATGCATTCCTATGGGAGGGCAGGCCAGCCATACTACACGCACGTACTTTCACTCTGGGACTCAGGGGAAAGTGCGCAGGGACCCAAAAATCACTAACACAGGGTCACAAATAAGAGCAAAAAGTTTAGGGGTGAACCTGCCATAAGGGCCAAGTCCAACAGCTACAATACCAGCAACGGCATCGCCCTGAACTGCTTTCTTCCACACCGGAGGAACCTCTCTCATTGGATATTGTCTCACTTTTCTCCTAACAGAGGATCAGGCTCAAACAACGGCTGAGAAGGAGACTCACTCCTAAACGACAACAATGTCGCAACTGCTCTCTCAACATTGAGACCCACTATAGTTCCCTTTGCAAACTCGGACTGTACACGGAACAACTTAGAAGGAGTCTGTCCCAAATCACCATCTTCCCATTCTTCACGAAGGAAAGTACACATTTTTTCAAAAACATACCTCTGCTTCGGTGCTTCCCATTGACAGAAGACATCCATAACAGACTCTAAATCATATCTCACAGAATGAGTAACCCATTTACGCGCTAAATGATCCAATACTTCCCGCTCATCCGGACCAGGCAGTTGGCTACGCAACTGTGTACGTGCCGAAACAGGGGTAATACTCAATGACCCAAAGAGAGGAGGCAAAAGACCAGTAACAGTATCAGTCATTCTCTGTCGAACAGAAGGAGAAGTTGACATAAGAACAGGAGGAAAAATAGGCTGAGACAAAGTATACGTAGAAGTAGTATCAGAAGGAGTATCGGAAGAAGTAGACAATACAGGAGACAAAGTCATAGGGATTGGAGACGGAGCAGGTAGCAAAGTCGGCGGCCCTTGAGAAGGCTGCACCAAAGGAATAGGAGCCAACTGAATAGGAGCTGGCGGTGGTACAATAACAGGAGGCAAAGCAACGAGAGGTTGCACAACTAGAAGTTGCGGAGGTGCTGTAGAACATAAGGGGGTGGCGAACTGAATAGATGTGACATCAAAGAATCTTTCTCAAGGTCCTTCGCTGCATCCTGCTGAGGAGGGGGCAAAGCTGGATAACATTTATCAATCGCCAGTTTCCGTTGCCTTTGCAACTGCTCACTTGCTTGTTCTTCTTCGTTATCTCTAAACTGTATAGCAGCTTGCATTATCGAAATACCTTTCTCTCTTTTATTTCTCTTCGCCAATTTAATTTCTTTCTGTTCGGCTTCCTTTCGCCAAAGGCAGAAAGAGTCAAACATGGCCAGCCGGGCTTTCTTCTTGAAGGGTTTAACTTCTAAATTATCTAAAATCTATGCATCATAACTACCATATTGGGGCCACTTTAGGACACTGTCCTTCCTAGTGTAGCGAATCCACACTTCCTTATACGTGATGGGGCCCACGCCATGTTTCAAATAGAACTCATAGGTCGGAGTTCCAATCGGAGGAACCAGACACGAGTCCTCCAATCGGGAATCCCTATTACAACCACAACAAAATATCTTTCCAAGTCTGCTAAGACCAGGCATCTTCGCTCACTAGTCTAGCTTCAAACTTCAAGGGAATATCGAACACGATAGCCTTGTGAATACAAGAATCCCTCGGCTTTGGAGCTTGCAAGTCCCAAATCAAAGATCCCAAGGGATACCCAAAAACTAAAGCCTGGGAGACGCTCCACTCATACTTAACTGAAGTATCGATGACGTCGCTACAAGACCCGTCTATCGTCTCGCTCTACAAATCATCAAAGGGCTCCAAGACAGGGCGACAGTCAGGGCAGCAGTCCTTCGTAGCCGTCGGAAAGCGGGGAACCTCGCAGCAAAGACTTTTGGACCACGTCGACATACAGGGGTCGATGAAGTGGTAGGCCTCCCTCCAGAATTTTCACATGAAGCTCCTCACGATCTTCAGGCTTGGACCGGTACCGCTGAAGTTGCCCCACGTGGGGCGCCAACTGAAGAACCGGGATTTAAACCCAGCGGCGCCAGGGGCACGCCCAAAGTCTTCGAGTTCACCTGTCTTGGCATACAGAGGCACGGGATACTTACTGGTGACGTCAAAGATCAAATTTATTAGCTACAGCCAGTAACAGATGCCCTAGAAGTAGAACACGGTGTATGTTCTCAGGAGACTGCTCAAACTTACAAAGCAGTTCGTCATTTTTTATGCCAAAAATTGTGCTTCCGGCCAACATTCCTTATTTACAGTTGACCAATCCGTTGTATACACAACCAAAGCATTGCATGATGACAAACCCACATTTCAGTTGTCCAGCCCAAAATAAATTATTAAACAAACCCAACATTCTTCTTCAGACAAGGCCGGACAAACCCATAATAAGAAGGACCACAACCCACATCATAAATAGACCATAAAGAAGGAACAGAAACAGATCGAAGTAGGATAAGGCATGTTTGTGTGCAGTAAAACTTTACAATGTCCTGTTCTCTGATCCTTAATCCTGATCAGCTAAAGGGCAAGAACTGGTTTGGCAAGGTCAGCTTCAGGCAACAGGGTCAGTTCACTCAGGTCAAACAGGAGTCAGCACAAACTCAAGCTAAGGTGCACGTGTCCTAGAGACTTGTTCAGACACCGTCATAGGCCTATGTGAGGGCAACCACAAAAATGGCTGTCATGCACAAAATGGAACCCAAGGGTTCAGAACGAAATCGTCAAATACACAGTGAATCCATCGGTGTAACATGACGAAAAGCACTCATGCTTGCTGAGCTCACTGTTTACGGTTCACTGTTACCAAAATCGTAATGGAACCACGACCTTTATGACCCAGGTTCAGAATTCACGGAACCTCAGCATGCTGTTGTGTTCTTCTGGTGCAATGTGTGGCTGCATGATGCTGTGTTCTGTTGCATGTTGTGGCTGCAATCTGTTGTGTTCTGGTGTATTGTGTTGGCTGCATGCTGATGTGTTGTGGTGCATTGTATGGCTGAATGCTGCTGTTTTGTTCTTCTAGCGCAATGTGTGGCTGCATTCTGTTGTGTTCTGGTGCATTGTACTGCTGTATGCTGCTATGTTCTATCCTGCAGCGTTCCTTTCTGTTGTGTTCTAGTGCATTGTGTAGGTGCATGCTGTTGTGTTCTTGTGCATTGTGTCGCTGCATGCTGCTGTGTTCTGGTGCATTGTGTGGCTGGCTGCTATTGTGTTCTGTTGCATTGTATGGCTGCCTGTTGTTGTGTTCTGGTGCATTGTGTGGCTGCATTCTGTTGTGTTGTTCTGGTGCAATGTGTGACTGCATGTTGTTGTGTTCTGTTGCATTGTGTGGCTGCATGCTATTGCGTTCTGTTGCATCGTGTGGCTGCATGCTGTTGTGTTCTGGGACGTTGTGTGGCTGCATGGTGTTGTTTTCTGGTGCATTGTGTGGCTGCATGCTGTTGTGTTCTGGTGCATTGTGTGACTGCATGGTGCTGTGTTCTGTTGCATTGTGTGGCTACATTCAACTGTATTCTGGTGCATTGTGTGGCTGCATGCTGTGGTGTTCTGGTGCATTGTGTGGCTGCATGATGATGTGTTCTGTTGCATTTTGTGGCTGCATGCTGTTGTGTTCTGATGCATTGAGTGGCTGCATGCTGCTGTGTTCTGCTGCATTGTGTGTCTGCATGATGCTTTGTTCTGGTGCATTGTGTGGCTGCATGATGCTGTGTTCTGGTGCATTGTGTGGTTGCATGATGCTGTGTTCTGGTGCATCGTGTGGCTGCATGATGCTGTGTTCTATTGCATTGCGTGGGTGCATGCTAGTGTGTTCTTTTGCATTCTGTGGCTGCATGCTGCTTTGTTCTGGTGCATTGTGTGTTTGCATGCTGCTGTGTTCTGGTACATTGCGTGGCTGCATTCAGCTGTGTTCTGGTGCATTGTGTGGCTGCATGCTGCTGTGTTCTTTTGCATTGTGTGGCTGCATGCTGATGTGTTGTGTTGCATTGTGGGGCTGTAAGCTGTTGTCTTCGGATGAATTGTGTGGCTGCATGCTGCTGTGTTCTGGTGCATCGTGTGGCTGCATGATGCTTTGTTCTGGTGCATTGTGTGGCTGCATGATGCTGTGTTGTGATGCATTGTTTGGCTGCATGATGCTGTGTTCTAATGTGATATGTGGCTGCATGATGCTGTGTTCTGGTGCATTGTATGGCTGCATGTTGCTTTGTTCTGGTGCAATGTGTGGCTGCATGCTGTTGTGTTCTGTTGCATTGTGTGGCTGCATGATACTGTGTTCTGGTGCATTGTGTGGCTGCATGCAGCTGTGTTCTGTTGCATTGTGTGGCTGCATGCTGTTGTGTTCTGATGCATTGTGTGGCTGCATGCTGCTGTGTTCTGGTGCATTGTGTGGCTGCATGCTGCTGTGTTCTGGTGCATTGTATGGCTGCATGTTGCTTTGTTCTGGTGCAATGTGTGGCTGCATGCTGTTGTGTTCTGGTGCATTGTGTGGCTGCATGATACTGTGTTCTGGTGCATTGTGTGGCTGCATGCAGCTGTGTTCTGTTGCATTGTGTGGCTGCATGCTGTTCTGTTCTGATGCATTGTGTGGCTGCATGCTGCTTTGTTCTGGTGTATTGTGTGACTGCATTCAGCTGTGTTCTGGTGCAGTGTGTGGCTGTATGCAGCTGTGTTCTGTTCGTTGTGTGGCTGCATGCTGATGTGTTCTGGTGCATTGTGTGGCTGCATGCTGATGTGTTCTGGGGCATTGTGTGGCTGCATGCTGTTGTCTTCTGGAGCATTCGGTGGCTGCATGCTGTTGTGTTCTGGTGCGTTGTGTGGCTGCATGCAACTCTGTTCTGTTGCATTGTGTGGCTGCATGCTGTGTGTTGTTGTGCATTATTTGTCTACATGCTGTTGTGTTCTGGTGCATTGTGTGTCTACGCGTTGTTGTATTCTGGTGCATTTTGTGGCTGCATGCTGCTCTGTTCTGGAGCATTTTGTGGCTGCATGCTGCTGTGTTCTGGTGCATTGTGTGTCTGCAAGCTGCTGTGTTCTGGTGCATTATGTATCTGCATGCTGCTGTGTTCTGGTGCATTGTTTGAATGCACGCTAATGTGTTCTGTTGCATTGTGTGGCTGTATGCTGCTGTGTTCTGGTGCATTGTGTGGCTGCATGATGGTGCTGTGTTCTGGTGCATTGTGTGGCTACATGATGCTGTTTTTTGATGCATTGTGTGGCTGTATGCTGTTGTGTTCTGGTGCGTTGTGTGGCTGCCTGCAGCTCTGTTCTGGTGTATTGTGTGACTGCATTCAGCTGTGTTCTGGTGCAGTGTGTGGCTGTATGCAGCTGTGTTCTGTTCGTTGTGTGGCTGCATGCTGATGTGTTCTGATGCATTGTGTGGCTGCATGCTGGTGTGTTCTGATGCATTGTGCGGCTGCTTGCTGATGTGTTCTGATGCAATGTGTGGCTGCACACTGCTGTTTTTATAGGCGGCAAATGTCCCACCTCTTTAGCAAAGGTTCACTCCCACAGTGTTTTGCTTGCGGGAGCGAGCAGCGGCACACAGGGTGGCAGCTGCATTCCTCACAGCGCGCGCGCACCACTCACGGGCTAGCAGATGACCCTTTCCTGAAATGATGTCTCTTGCCTAGCTTTGTTGTTGCTTTCGTTATCACTCAGATGTTACAAATAGCTGTATTTATTTCAAGTTTTAATCTGCATGCCTCCCCCGCCTCCTCCATCCCTGGGACCCCATGTAATGAATGTGATAACATGTGTTGTCACTGGCGTATGGCATCTTCGCTTCTGTGTCTTGCATGCTTTCTCTTTTGCGCTACACTCCTGGCACAGCACGGTAAGACCGCATTGAGGTGTGCATGCTGTTTTCTCAGACCCTCACTGAAGATGTGTGTGGCCAGGATCGGCATCTCCACATTAAAGCGCTATATGTCGGCTCATCAGTCCGTGTCCAGGTGTGCACCACCCAGTTGTGCCTTCCGGGGCTCATTTACTAATTGGTGCTAGACACAAAGACCGTCCAGGCCGAGGTGTCTTGAACATGCTGCCCATGGTTACAGTCATGGGCCTAGGAACTGTGGGGGAGGTGGGGGACATATCCCCCCAAGATTTTGGAGTGGGGGGGACACGGGGGACAATGGTGGGGGGGACGAGGAGACAAAAGAATTTCCCCTCTCCCTTCTGTTATGCACAGGGCCATTAGCACACAAAAGCGCTACCTAATGACCCTGTACTTGACGTGTGATTCACCTTCCCGCAGTCAAAAGAGGCCACCCGCCCTCTGCCCTTTGTTATTCTGCCATAAGGCTTGGCCAGTCTGGGAAGGGCAGAGAAGGGAAAAAACTCTTGTCTCTTTACCGTAATTCCCAGAAAAGGCGAGGGCAGTGTCCGCTTCTCCCGCTCAGCCTCTGGTAGCTTCCCTCCTCCCCCCTCTCTCTCTCCTTATTCCTCCATCTCTTTCTGTCGCTGTCTCACTTATCTTTATATGCTGATTTCAAGAGACAGCTGTTACATACTCCCTCTTGCCTCTCATTTTCTTTATTTGTTCCCCCGTGAAATGGATCCAAAAATGAGCAGAACACTTTAGCTGGAAATGTCCGAATTTTCTGACAGGGTTCTATTCCACAGTACAACCTCGGGACGGAGAGAACAAAGTATCAAAATAAGAAAAATTATTAAATAACCAAATAAAGCAATACAGAGTGGTCAGCAGATAGGAAAGATTGTTATTTACACCCATGCACCTTAGCGCTGCTTTACAGAGTTTTCCAGTGAAGCGCTACATTCATTTTGTCTTCTTTCTTTGACCAACATTGTTTTCCCAGGGTGGGGAAGTGCACCATTCATAAAGGGACTGCAATACCTGGTTGAGGGGTGGACTGGAAAACGTTTAATATGATTGTTTTCAACTGTTTTAATTATTTTAGCCTATGAAATGTGTACCGCAGCTCTGTGTTGAGGGATTTGGTCTTCTTTTTTAAACCAAACTGCTTACATTTTGTAATGATATAAGCAATGAACATTAAAACGGCCCTTCCTAGTCCTGTAGTCATGTCCTGAACTTTTCAGGCAAAATCACTTACTGATTACTGAATAATGAGTTTAAAACATTTAAGGTAGCCTTGTTGTTCCTGCTTACATTTCCCATGCTTTGCTCATCCTTGCATTCAGTGTTTGCTTTTTTCAGGGTGTTGTTACATTTTTTTCAGGCAGCATTTTACCCTTGTCCAATGCATAATTTGAATTGAGTCTCAGCACAATTGGGTTGTAGCTGAAGACAGTGCCAGTTTCTCCCAGTGGGGCAGTATGGTATTCAGTGGGGGACAGGATGTGGCACTCTGGCCAGAGCTGCTAAATTTGGAACTGGAGCACCATTTTCAGCCTTCATGACCAGTCCACCAGTCCACACTCCTGACAGAGCTCATTCCGATGCTACACCTTAGAAGGCCCAATAGACCTTAGAAGCCCTGGTGTCTTAGCACCAGCAGGTGGACCCTAACGGTGGCAAGTGTGGGTTAACCTTGAAGGCCTGTCCACCACAATCCATGCAGTTCATCTCCAGTCTTGCGAGCAGGCATACGAAGAAGCACACACTAGAGCGACAGTGACTCTGTCACTGAGGTCACAAGACCCTTGAGGCCAGTCCACCTTGTCATTGGTACCTCCATTGGTCTTTTTCAGCACTAATAGTGCAACTTACCAGGGGTTGGTAATGTTGGATTTGCATGCACATTAAACTCAGGGGGTGATTATAATGGTGGTGGGACTGCCACATCACCGCATCGTTGACAGTCCCACCACCATTGATGACTGTATTACTGCCCGCCATATTCCAATGGCGGGCGGTTCCCTGGCACTCGGAGAGACCGATCGCCACGGACACTTCTCCCTTCCATAGGGAAGGGAGAAGGCTAGGATCCTTGTATCTTGCAGAAAGGAGAGAAAAGGGTGTATCTGCTTCAGAAAGGATATACAATGCAGAAAGGGCCGGAATAGCCACTAACCTAGAAGAGTGAGATAATGTGGAGGGAGAGTATGTTGGTGGATAAAGGAGGCACGAGATGAAATCAAATAGACAGCCTTGGTATTCAACAACCCAGCTCCGACACAGATTCACTCACTACCACCCTTTAATAGTGCTGCCCAAGTCTCAATGCCTACTCTCTCAGAAGCATTCAATTAGTTATGTAGCGCCACTCATACCAGTGCAGGGTGTCAACACTTTATATCATTCACACTACACAGAGGCAGTCAATCATAGGTGTGTAAATCTGTGTATAGGAAATGTTAAATAAAACTACAGGGTGTAGGAGTCACATGTCATCCATACTTGTAGACAGTATTGTTTAAGAGTGCTTGGTCTGGATGTTGGAAAGTGGGTTAATAGTAGGGGCAAATGTATATCTGTCCCCGGCAATAAGGACACTACCTCAATATATAGCTATAACAGTCTTTGAAAATTATTCTCATGCTCAACCATTGCTGGCTTGGCTGTTAGCAGGTATGTAAAGCATTTAAAAACACCAATTCAGAAAATAATTAAGACACAACACAATCAAAATCCAACACCAATTTATAAAATTAAAAAATATTTTTTCTTTAAAATGAAAAAAATCCAATGCAGGGAAACGAGAATATGACTTTTAACATTTTTTGCCCGATATAGCACATAGAAACGTATATCCCCTTTTGGTACATCTGGTCACGCTGGACCTGCTCAAAGTCAAAGTTTCAGGCCGACCACGATGAAGCCCTGCAGGGGCTACTCCTTGCGGTAGGTCTCGGTCAAAGTTTTTACCTTCTGACTTAGAAACTTTTCTGGAGCTTTTCTTCACGGGGTCCATCGAAGCTCTCAGCCACCCCTGATTCGGTGAGGGTTCGCCAGCTTGTCTTGCAACGCACTCCCAGTCAAACTTATGGAAGTCCAACCTGCAGAGCTTTCCAGCGGTACGAGCTAGGGATGCAGGCTGGCACACAGTTGATGGTGGGTGGCTTGGCTCTCATGGTTGGCCCGGTCATCTTTTCTAAGTTCAGAATTAGAAATGTTTGCAGAGCTTTTTCTTGCAGGGTCCCTCAATGCTTTTCACTAGGCCGGATTCGGTGAGGGTTCACCAGCTTGGGTTTCTATCTATGCCCGATCAAACTCTGGAAGTTGTACCCCTGGAGCTTTTCAGCCAGAAGAACCTGGGCGGCAGGCCAACTCTTGGTTGGTGGTTGTCGGCTTGTCTGGCCATAGTGAGTCGGTCCACTTATAGAGCTTTTTAACAAAGTTGCTCCAAACTTCTTCAAATCTCTGGAACTTCTTCCTGAAGTTTTCCAAAGGGTCTGAAAGTGTCCAAAACTTACTCCTCGGGTCTGGAATCTCCAATATGGTCCTTGAAATGGACTTCAGTTACCACAATCCACTTGGACAAACCCTTTCAAATTCACTGGTAGTTCTCCAGGCTGGGGATTCTTGGTGGGCCAGGTTAGCTCTGTTAACCTTCAGCGTGCAGGAAGCCCACTCTTTAGTCCTTTTGAAGCAAGGTAGTCCATAGGACTGTAATTCCAGATTTTGCAACAGGCATAATCTTCAGTCCAGGGCCTGGTTGGTTCAAATCAAACTCCTCAGCAGGGGCGCTTCTTCTCCCAAGTTTGAAGAAGCATCATCTGAGAGGCTTTGTCCCTTTCAGATACTTATTCCAAGTTCTTTGGGTCAAGAAGGAGGACACTCCTGTCCAATGAGGTACAGGGCAATGTTCCAGGGTATGACCACATCCTCTAAAGTGGGGCATTATTTTCCCAAAGAGAGCATAATTTCTCCAAAATTCATCATGGCTGATTTTCTAGCAGAGGGAGCAGAACTAACTCAACCAGCCTACAGGATGGTTTCATATACCTAAGTCCGCTCCCCTTACATCTGGGAATTTGTCCTTAATCCCCCCATCCAGCTGTGGGAGAGGTGTGAATGAAAGTGATTTTTCCAGCTTCTCTTCTTCTCTTGAAGAGCATTGTTTACTACCACTCCCCCTGGCTCTGGCGTTCCTCTGCCCAGCACCCTCTACTCTCAGACAGGCCACCTAACTCCAGGGGTCATTTATCACCTCTTCAAACAGCCAGTCCAATCCACTTACCTCTTACAAATCAAGGCAGGGCACTAGAGGGCTGAATTGTGGCTTGCAGACAAGAAAATCTTATAACTTCTTGTCTGTAAATTTTAGAATAAATTCAACAATACCACGTTGTTGCATTTATCATTAACATTCTTCTGAGTCCTTTAATCCTAGTTTTATGGCTTTCCTTTCTCCAGTTATTAATTAATAACCATTTACAATGTTAACCAATGGGCTGGGGATCTGCAATGGAAAAATTAACTGGCCAATTTCTCCAATACCAGGGCCTGTATAAGGATCCTCATAATACCTACAGGACCCCCACCCCTAGAATACATAGGAAAGACTTTAGGGGTTCTGATTATATCAAAATATTGCAGATCCTCACTTCACAGTGCTTCGAGCACAAAAGCCGATTGTGGGAAGCACTATACTACAATGTAGGCAGTGAAATGTGCAATTTCACTAAACCCAGGGCATATAACACTCATTTTATAAGGGCCCTCCTTGTAGATACCTGACCTCTTACCCCTAGGACATATAGGGGAACCCCTGGGGATACCTAATATGCCCCAACATTGTAGTTTATCAATGTGTAAGTGCCCTAAACCCAAAAGTCAATATTGGGCACAATTTGCATTTTAAAAGCAGTCCTCCAACACGGGTCTGCTTTTAAACCGACCTCAGGCTTCAGCAGTGCACACATGCAAGAGCAGGAAGGGCTGCTGGCCTCTGAACCACTATGCCCTAATATATACTAGGGACTTAAAGGTAGTTTCAATCCCCATGCCCTAGGGCCGTATAGGAGAGGTCATGTCAATCATGGAGGTACCCTAACCCATAGTGCACCCTAGTATATGTAGGTATTTTTACTCTATTTGTAAGTGTCTCTTTCAACATAGCACTGGCCCTGGGCCTGGTTAGTCAGAGGCCAGGGTCAGTCAGAGTCAGGTACCACCAGTACCAGTCAGCAAAAAGTTGGGGAGTGCCCAAGGCACAGATGGCTTTGCAACACTAGAGAAGCACAAACCCAGAATTTAAAGCATAACACCATGGTTGGGGGTTCTCTTTAATAATCAGAATTGATTTCCATCCTAATGAACCCATTTTCAAACTTTAGGATCATGAAAGACCGGGTAAAAATCATAGCGTTCTAATCTATACCTTGCAGTTTTTATGCAGCTCTTTGATGACAGTTAATAGCTCACTGTTCAGTGATAGGATTTTAACTTATAAACTGCAAATAGCAAAATAATCTCAGACAAAAGCAGTAACTCACTGACCTATTTACATTATATGCATTTTGTGATCTGCGTGGTAGACGATCTTTGTAGCGGGCATATTACCCCACTGTAGCTACCTTACCATGAGTCAAAACTTCCAGTACTCAGACCTCTGATCTCTCTCAATAAAGATCATTAATCACCAAAGTTATCTTCACATTTTTATTGTTGCCTGCAAAATTTCTGGAGACCAGGAATGCAGCAGCAGGTACTTTTCAAGCCATAATGCACTTACAACTATGACGCCCTCACCCGAAGTCAGCATCCTTTTTTGCTTGGTGCATGAAGATGCAAGATCCATATAATTTTTTTTTTAAACATTTGGTCTGATTACTATGTGAATGTAAACAGAAACAATAAAGCATACATGCAAACTGTGACTACATGCCTGCTTTTCTCAATATTTCACTTCAAAACGATGCAAATGTATTTGTTTAACGGTGGTGATTTGTATAGGGTCAATGGAACATCCACAAGGTTGTACCTTTCCCCCAGAATTTTAGTGTCTCCTACCCCCCTGGTTACAGTCACCCCTCATATAACTCACTCTGCAAAGCGAGTTGTGTCTTGTTGCTAAAACAATATACCGCAGCCATTCCACCAGCTGGTTCTCTTTGTGGACTTTGGAAGGGTAAAGGATTGAGTTGGCCCTGCAGTTGGGCCTTTGCAACCCGGCTGGGCTCTGCTATGGAAGACGGTGTTTGCTTTTATGCTTACATATTTCACCCACACCATAGAAGTGCAAATGCACGGCTGCCAGTGTAAACGCACAATCAAGTTGTTTTCGAGTCCCGAGTCGCTCTTCGCGCTCTATGGCCTCAGGCGTGCTATAGTCGCGCAGCGCTTCACAAGCCGAGCTGTAGTGAATCACCAGTGCCAGGAATGCACTGCTCGTGGCTTACGTAAGGGCGGTGCCTGGCAGAGTGTAGCGCCTGAGGTTACAACTCTTGGCTGCCTTCATGCTGTTAGTGTCCTGATAAACCTCCTCACCTGTCCGCATGTGTTCACCGCTGTCCCTTCCCAATCTGTGGTGTCTCACGGCAGTGAAAGAGCTGCGTGGAACACCTGTAGTGTCTTTCTCAACAGTGCCTCAAAGACAGCCCTACTTCCAGAGTTCAAGGCGCTAAGCTGATGATTACTGTTTACTAGTGCTTAGAAATGCCCATTCACCTCCAAAGCATCTTGGCTCATTTCATATCGACTTAAAATAAAAAGCGTACGATTATTCGAAAATGTTGAGTGTGTGGGCATGCTAGTAGGGGATAATCTGCTGCATGGCTAAACTTATAAGGTCTCAAAGGCAAGACCTATTGGCTGTGCCAATGCTTGCTGACAATGCAGCTGATTGCCTAAATACTCACCTTCACCTGGCAGTTTAAATGACATATCTGAACAAATCTGAAAATCGTTTTCACTGGAAATTTTGAATTCAACTTATGTCGAACAAAGCAGTACAAAAGGGGTGGGTGTGAGTGTTTGATTGGTTCAGATGCTCAGTCCATCACCACCCCCTTTTGTACCACTTTGTTCGCCATCAGTTGGCAGGGTATGCTCAGACGTGAGTCCCTTGCCCACTGGATTCAAGCAAGCCGGGCTGAAGACGGCTGAAATGCCAGAAACCGGTCCTCGGAAGCTTGTTTCCGGTCCAGGGAAGGCATGGCTTGGCAGTTCGGGCTGGACTGTTCCCATGAGGCACAGGGTCAGACTGATTTGCATATGGCCATGTCTGAACTGGGGTGGCAGAGTGTTCTAAAGAACGGTGATGGATTAAACCCAGATCTGTTGACTGGGTGTGAGTGTTTAATTGGTTTAGATGCTCCGTCCATCACCACCCCCTTTTGCACCGCTTTTGGCCGCCATAAGTGTGGCAGGGTATGCTCAGACGTGAGTCCCTTGCTCACTTTGCCACTGGATTCAAGCAAGCCGGGCCGACGACGGCTGAAATGCCAGAAACCGGTCCTCGGAAGCTTGTTTCCAGGCCAGGGAAGACATGGCTTGGCAGTTCGGGCTGGACTGTTCCCATGAGGCACAGGGTCAGACTGATTTGCATATAGCCATGTCTGAACTGGGGTGGCAGAGTGGGCTAAAGAACGGTGATGGATTAAACCCAGATCTTTTGACTGGGTGTGAGTGTTTGATTGGTTCAGATGCTCCGTCCATCACCACCCCCTTTTGTACCGCTTTTGTCCGCCATAAGTGTGGCAGGGTATGCTCAGACGTGAGTCCCTTGCTCACTTTGCCACTGGATTCAAGAAAGCCGGGCTGAAGACGGCTGGAATGCCAGAAACCGGTCCTCGGAAGCTTGTTTCCGGTCCAGGGAAGACATGGCTTGGCAGTTCGGGCTGGACTGTTCCCATGAGGCACAGGGTCAGACTGATTTGCATATACCCATGTCTGAACTGGGGTGGCAGAGTGGGCTAAAGAACGGTGTTGGATTAAACCCAGATCTTTTGACTGGGTGTGAGTGTTTGATTGGTTCAGATGCTCCGTCCATCACCACCCCCTTTTGTACCGCTTTTGTCCGCCATAAGTGTGGCAGGGTATGCTCAGACGTGAGTCCCTTGCTCACTTTGCCACTGGATTCAAGAAAGCCGGGCTGAAGACGGCTGGAATGCCAGAAACCGGTCCTCGGAAGCTTGTTTCCGGTCCAGGGAAGACATGGCTTGGCAGTTCGGGCTGGACTGTTCCCATGAGGCACAGGGTCAGACTGATTTGCATATACCCATGTCTGAACTGGGGTGGCAGAGTGGGCTAAAGAACGGTGTTGGATTAAACCCAGATCTTTTGACTGGGTGTGAGTGTTTGATTGGTTCAGATGCTCCGTTCATCACCACCCTCTTTTGTACCGCTTTTTTCGCCATAAGTGTGGCAGGGTATGCTCAGAGTTGAGTCCCATGCTCACTTTGCCACTGGATTCAAGCAAGCCGGGCTGAAAACGGCTGGAATGCTAGAAACCGGTCCTCGGAAGCTTGTTTCCGGATCCAGGGAAGACATGGCTTGGCAGTTCGGGCAGGACTGTTCCCATGAGGCACAGGGTCAGACTGATTTGCATATAGCCATGTCTGAACTGGGGTGGCAGAGTGGGCTAAAGAACGGTGATGGATTAAACCCAGATCTTTTGACTGGGTGTGAGTGTTTGATTGGTTCAGATGCTCCGTCCATCACCACCCCTTTTTGTACCGTATTTACAATACAGCGCACCATGGGGCAAGGATTGACAGATGCGTCAAAAATTCTGACGCATCTGTTGGTGGAAAAGTCACGCATTGCTGGAGTCGTGTCGCAAGCACAACGCAACTCCAGCAATGCAATTTGCAGCCTATTCCCAATACACTGTAGCGGTGTCTTAAAAGTCATGCAGTGAAATCGTGCAGATTTCACTGCGTCACTTTTACAAGGCTTTCCTGCGTGGGAACACCCACCCTACATACATTATACCTGATGTAGGTATAATGTCACGCAGGGCTTTACAACGTGACGCATCTCCCTAGAAGTATCACGTTGTAAATGGTCCACAACTTTTACGCCGCCGATGCATCATAAAAGTGATGCAAAAACTGCACAAAAGTGACGCATGGGGTTTGTAAATCTGCCCCTAGAAGCGTATCAGTAACATGCAACGACCAGCTGGACACTCGACTGAGATTGACCTCATCCAGACATAGGATACTTTGGACTGCAATGCACCCTGTACAAGGTGGTGGACAACTCCCCAACAGATTTGAGGAAAGTCATCTCACTCAATGCCAAAGCCTGCTACCCTACTAGAGATTCAAGCATTGCTAGCTGGAAAACTAAAGGACTTATTTTTGTACAGAATCACGATTCAGGGGCCTCAGTAAGAATACATCCTCATGGTTTAATAAACAGTGTATTAGCTGTTTGATTCGAACTGCAAAGGTTGCCTTTAAAAAAGGCCATTATTTTTGCCCAAAAAAATGGGATTTAGCAAAATGGGGCTCCCTTATCCATGTCAACAAGCGTAAGGACTCCAAGGTATTTTGTAGCATAACCACATATGGGAACTGCAAGGGCAGAGCTTACATAGAGCGCAATATGGCAGCAGAGGTGTGGAATATACATTATCAGTCCCTGTACGGTGGCCAGGAGCGACAGGGAGTACACATGGCTGAAACTATTGTGAAGGGTCCGCCATGCAGGGAGCTGCCCTCCTCCGGTCAGAAGGATTAGCCAATGATAACTTTGACGGAAGTGCTGAGGGCTATTAGAACGATTGCGCCTCACAAGGCACCCTGTATTGATAAAATACCCGGGGAGCTTTATCTTTCTGAACCAGAAGTCTGGGGTCCACACTTGTGGGTGATCTTTTTAATTTGTTTGTTTTATATACTTCGAACTAGACCCGAAGGTATCAGAGCACTTTACATGAACACCAGTTGCGTTACAGAAGGACACATTCATTTTTGCTAGGCACGGACAGATTTAGGGCCTGATGTACGACCATTGGAAATTGCGACTTGCAAATTGCGCCAAATTGTGAGTCACAATTTGCGAGTTGCAATTGTCAATGTACAACAGCGTGTGAGACACTGTTTGCAATTCCCAAATGGGGTCGCAAATTGCATGCCTCATGCATATTAATGAGACTGTCACAATTTGCTACCCAATTGGGAATGGTTGGCACTCCCAGTGATGGTGGCCTGCTGGGGTCAGCAGACCCCATGTCTGGGACTGTTTTTAAATAAAGCAGTTTTTTTTTTTAAATGCAGCCCGTTTTCCTTAAAGTATGCATGTACAAAACAAAAATGAAACGTTTTTGTTTAATTTTTTAAGGGCAGGTAGGGGTCCCTGGGACCACTGCCTACTCTGAAAAAAATTTTACACTCCCATTCACTAAGGTGAAGTGGTCCCCTGAAGACCCCGACCATTTGGAAATGGTTTACCACCCTCTTGAAGAGGGTGGTAAACTGCGAGTGTTTTGGGACCGCAATTGCAGTCACAAAACATTCTTACATAGGGTTCAGACTCGCTATTAGGAAGGGGCGCCCTCAGAACTCCCCTTCCGAATAGCGAGTCTCCAACCATATTTTGCGAGTCGCTATTTAATTAGTGACTCACAAAATAGGGTTAGTACATGGCCCACAGGTTTTTTGCATGCGCAAATGGGTCTAAAATCCACTGGATTGATTGGAGGAACATACGTTTCTCAGCCCATTCCAAGCAGGTTTTAGACTACGTACATCGATTATAGATCAAGTTTTCATTTTACAACTTTTACAAATATCGGAAAACTGTTATCCTTGAGGATGGTAGCCTCTATTTGATATTTGTAGACTTAAAGTCTGTTTTTTGACTTAGTCCCAAGGGATTTACTTTGGACAGTGTCGGCCGACATGGGGGTTCCTTCCTACTTGAGCCACAAAATCAAGAGTCTCCATGAGAAGTATTGTGCACAGGTCCGCAATGGCAAATATGGGGAACTCTCCGAACATTTGTTGTCAGCATTTGAGTCCGACAAGAATGTGTGTTGGCCCCGATATTATTTTTTGTTTGTATATTGATGGCCTTATGGATTCATTGAACCCCATTAATAACAATCATGCCCCTAGGATTGCTTCTAGCTGAGTAGCTGTGTTGTTTGCTGACGATACCCTTCTCCTTTCAAAAACTCCAATGGGCATCCAAAGGATACTAGATCATTTCAATGCTTTTTGTAAGCTACGGGGATTTGAAATTAACGTTACTAAAACCAAAGTTATGGTCTTTAACGCTTCTCATTCCTCACGTCCAAATTCACGTTTGAATGTACTTCCTCTTGAGAGGGTATCCACCTTTGATTATTTAGAGTTAACCCTTAGCGAGCATATGGATAGGTCGTTTCACATTGCCAAGCAAATCGCAAGCCCTAGGTGCTACTATATATGGGGTCGAGCTTTGGGGACATAAACCTGAAAAAGTCATTGTGCAGATGGAGAATAGCTTCATTAGGCAATTAGTGAGTCTCTCCCCAAGTACTCGTCTAGTGCCCCTCAGATTAGATCCAGGTGTGAGACCTATTTCAGATGGAATTGGACTTAGACCCCTTCTCTTCTGGAGAAGAAGTTGGGCCACTCCCAAGCGGGTCTCTTACAGATTGGCCCTGGAGGAGATTCTAGGGCTGCATGTGATGGGGAGATTGCCATGGCTCCACTACTCTAGGTTTCTGTGATTGTCTCTTCATTCTAGGTTAGGATGGGGGCTTGGCATTTGATAGTTAGTTTTGAGAAACCGTAAGGCAGACAGTGTGGGCATCCATTCTTTCTTTTCATGCTCCGCTCAGTGAATGGTGGGTGAAAACATCTTACCCCAAGTACTGTTTTAGAAACTGCAATGGTTTTAAGGTTTTATTGATTTTAAAGTCTCTTGATTTCATGCACTTTGCACTTTACATTTTACAATGCCCGAGTATCCCCGAGCTGCTTTTCACTTCAAGACATCATGGTTGGCATCGCGGACCCTTTTAGAGCTAATTTATAGCTTCTCTCTGAGGTTTGTGCCTTTCTGGAATTTGCTTAGTAGGATGGTACTTATATGTGCTCTATTGTTAACAGATGTGATAGGTTTTAAAATAGTTTTTTTATCACGCGTTGCAAAGCAATGCGTACTTTTCCATTTGGAATTTGTCTCATTGTGGAGGCGTGTCTCGTGTTATTGTGAAAAGACGTTTCATGAGCTGTGTGTTTGTATTTCATTATGTATCTTATTTATTACTAAGATGTATTGTGATAAATTGCGTATCCATAATCTACTATGTACTTTATTTATCACTGAGATGTTTGCTATGGTGGACTTTTATGGCTGTTTGAAATGAAATAAAGTTAATGAAATGAAAAATGGATAGGCAGTTCCACAGAGGACCGCGCGCACCCGTTTCCACGCGTAGACAGTGGGCAGTAAAATTGAACTACGGGTTCATTGGGGATGTTTGAGACCCACAAGGAAAATGGGAGAGGCTTGTACATGGCTTTTCTCTGCCCACTGTGTGCCCACTGCTGTGATGGATGTGACGCAGAAGCTCTAGAAGGTGGACAAGCCAGTAATGCTCCATATGTGGTAGCCGCAACCCCCCACTTTCAGTAGGCACGTGCAGCTTATCAGCCGTTGCTTGCTGCCCGCTTGTATGAACCGTTGCACACTTATTCCCTCCCTTCTCTTCCACGCTACCCGCTCTACCCCTCTCCTTGTTGCCTGAATTCTGAACAAACCCCTTTCATCTCTCTTCATCCTCCATCTCTCCAGTAATGCTGCTCATCCCACTATCCCCCCTTGCTAATCTCTTCCTTCTCCCTCCCCCTGGCCTAGTAGAACCACACTCTCGCTTCAACAATCCTCTAGATCAATCCTCCCCACCTTGCCTGTTGCCAGTCCCCATACACTCACCTCTCCTAGCTCACGTGACCTGTGCAGCCCCTACTCCTTTCTTCTCCCCTAATCTCCTGCCCTTCTATAACTCCCCTCTTTCCTCTCCCCGAATTCCACCCTCACACCACACCCGACACCCGTCTCCTCCTAAATTTGAACTCAATACCTCTCCTCTGTTCAACATCTGCCCAGGTAATTTTCTTTCCACCTCAGGTGCACCAATAACTTCTACCAACCTCCATCTACCTCCACATTTTACTCCTGCACCCCATTATTCCTTCCTCATCCTCCCTTCTCCCTGCCCTCCCTCGCCAATTGCACTCCCACCGGAACCTATCGAGCCACCTAATATTCCATGTTCAGCCCTACTCTCCTCAGAAAACAAACTAGGGTCTCATCTCCTCTATCTCCCAGCTTGAAGCTACAATCTCACTCCTAAGAACTAAGATATCCACCTTTCCCTACAACCCAATCCCCCTGGCAAGTACTCACTTCCCCAAACTCCCGAGGAGTACCTTGATCACGCACCCCAAAAAAGCCACACACAATCTATCATCTACAGACATCGCAAATTTACTGGCTTGTTACAAGACTTCTAACGCCACCCCCCTTCCCCTCCCCTCTCCAATTAAGCATCAGCCTTATTCTACCCTGGCACCCTCTTACAGATACATTATCCCTATCACCACTAAAAGCCCAAACGCACCCTTCACCAAATCAGTCCAGTCAGAGTTGCGCTGCTTGCTCCACTACAGATCTCCAATTAAACCAAAGCTGGAAATTTCTGACACCATCAATCTCCACAATCTTGACATTGTTTTCCTCACTGAGACCTGGTTCAACGACGCCTCTTATACTATTTTTGATCTTCTGTTACCCACCGACTACTCCATCTTTAGAAATGACAGAACAGACAAAGTTGGGTGAGGTGTTGCAATCATCTTCAGAAACTTCCTTCAAGTCAAGGTTTTTCCTATTAGCTCCTTCCATACATTTGAATACCACTCTCTGGAGCTTCAAGTGCAACACTGCTCCCTTTCAGACTTCATGCCATTTATCACCTGCCTGGTGACTTCTCCTCTTTCTTGGAGGAATTCACCGACTTCACCAGCGACCAATACTCTCAAAGTGGCAGACAGATTTTTCTGGGAGACTTTAATCTCCACTGGGGCTTCTTGGAAGGTTCAGCTGCTGAGAGGCTTACCACTTTTCTCTCAGTAAATGGTCTTATCCAACACTGCACGGACTCAACACACTCTAAGGCAGAGGTCTTCAAACTTTTGAAGGTTGAGCCCCCCAGCTGAATGTTTTAAAATGTTGGGCCCCCAACCACCTGACAGAAATTTCTGGAATCTGTTACACTACATAATCGACCGCCACCCGCATATCCCGGGCCATATCCGGCAAATAATGTTCAAAACAATGAGTGTTTCCTCCTTCTCCATGACTTCCCTCACTACCACTCACCAACAATGCACCTCATCTCTCTATAGCACCTTTCTGGCAAACAAATAATTTTTTTTATAGTGCTAATCATAGTTTCATCATACTCAGGGGCATATGTACAAGCCCCTATAGATAGCACAAAACAGGGAGAGAAGGGTCATAGGGAAAAAAGGATTAAAGACCTGCTACAGGTTCACTTCCCCAGCTCCACAATATGAATAACACAAAAGTGCCTGTGAGGTCAACAGCCAATTCTATAGGCCAAACTGACATGTGGTACGCTATGTCAGTGGGTGCTACAGTCACCACAAAACAAGCTTATATAGAGAAAGAGAGGGCATGAGTCACATGTGTGAGGAATACAAACTCAAATAATTAAAGCTTGCTCAAAAACTGGTCAACAACATCCAGAACAGCTGCTTGTGGACAACCATCAAACAAACCAAGTGATCAGTCATATCATTTGACCGTCCACACTGTGACCAGGCCGGTCCTTAGATTAGCTGGACCCCATGCCACACAGTGAGTTGTAAATACTGGATCAGGTCCACAGTGCGCTATGAACCACCTATTGTTGGCCAGTAGTTGATGGTTGAGAGAAAGTGGTGAAAACACAGTGCAACCTAACACGGAAGTGGTGAATTTAAAATAGGGTGATATGTCTAAACAACTCTTTATTAAGAACAAGGCACATCCCCCAATTAAAACAACAGGAACTGTGCAAACAACAGTATGAAACAAATGACTGTCGCAAATAGGGCCAACATGTTTCTGCCTAACGGGCAAAATGTCCCTTGGCTTTCGTCAGGGCCACTGCTCTTAAACGTTGCTACTGTGACAAATGTATGAACAAAATTACACTAAACTAATCAGTGGAAACACAAAAATGAATTTGAATAGTAGGAACGATACAACCTGTACCTACAATTAAGTACTCATCCTCCTTGTCACATGGAAACTCAGCGTGATCTGGAGAAGATATACATCTGTTACTCATATTGGTCCAGAACTTACAAAAGATCCACAAACACACATGCTCACAACATCTCACATATGAATATTAAAACATTTAAGGTATATTGCTCACCCAAAATGACAGGGGACTGGACCTCACCTCACCTGGACCGTGCTCAGGTATACAAGGCCCCGCTCTGTGGAACAAAAAGGAGTGCAAACAGGGGAAGACATAAAAAAAACACACTGTATGTAGAATCTAAAGGTGCCTATCTGTGTTCCCTGCTGTATACATCCTAATCGCCCACAACTCAATTCACTGCCAGGACGCAAAACCCCACACCCTGGTCACTAACCTCTAGACTGGCATTATAAGAACACCTGTCTAGTTTCTCAAAAGTATATACTATGTCTAAGATCAACCATGTTGTCTCACTGCTAGGTGGTGAACGACGCTGTTATATTCACCCCCTCACTTTAAAGTCAGAGTTAATCGAATCTGATCAAACCTGGCAGAAAAAAGGTAACAAAACTCCAGGCATGGCGTATAAGTAAGAATATTAAAAAAAGGTTAGCTAAATAGCCCATTCTCTCACCTGTCCGTCGGTGCCACCAAACTCTCCTGAGGCTTGGGGAGGCATCAATGCGGCGATCTTTGTGACACCCACAGGCTTGCACAGTGAATTGTACAGGAAGCCTATGGCAAGAAATTCTTTACTTTTATATGGGAGTTGTTGGACTTGGCCTTTCCCCTGAAATTTTTCGCTTTTGCCTCCCTAATTTGAAAATGTCTCCCCCATGGGATTAAACCTGTATAGGCCATGAGTGGTGTGAGACACCATGTTAATATGTGAAGTCATGTAATGGTGTGAGCACTTGTGAATTCCTCCCATTGTAAAATGCACCTGACTGAAATGTACTGTGTTTAAAATGGATGCCATGGCCATGGGTTTTGCCATCGGACTGGCATAGGTCAGCGGTCTAGATAATATTACCCAGCTAACCCTAGCTTTTGGAGGGAAAGCCTGGCACCCAGGGTGCTCACCCCCTCCCCTTGAGCCAGTTTAGGCCAGCTTTGCCAACATTCTAGAAGGTTCTGGCACTGCCTGGGAGGAGGGTATAATTAAGGGGAAAGTGCCACCAGACAGTCAGTCAGAGCTGGGACAAGAAAGAGAGGGGACCTGCTGCGAGGTGCTACCGCCACATGGGCCTGTGAGCTGGGCCCTGCACCCCTAAACCCCCCCCTCTGCTGTCCCCCGGGCCCCTGGTGAAGGAGGGCCCCTACCCAGGTCACTGACGCTGTTTGGACTTGGAACTGCGCCAGCGCAGTGAGACAGAAGCCCCAGGAGGTGAGGAGTGTGCCCCTGGCCTGCCTGGGGAACTGTTGCCCCTTGTGAGGTACTGCCTATCCAGCGCTGCTGAGGGAGGTTTGTGCCCCAAGGCCTTGGAGGATTGTGTGGCCCCTGTGGAAGTGCTGGACTGTGAGGAGCTGCGTGTGTTGAAAGAGCTGTGCCCCTTTGAGGTCCCAGGGCCCTGGAAGCTGTGGTCCTGAACTGCCTAAATTGCCCTTCAAGCGCTCTCCGGCGGTGCCCCCTGAGAAGTGCTGTTCTGTGAAAACCTGTTGTGGCTCCAGAGACCATTGCTGTGCCCTTAAAAGCGCTGTACTTGTTCCCAGAGCGCTAGACTGGCCAGAACTGCTGTAACGCCTGAAGCGCTGTGCCACCCCACTGGTGGGCCCCCAGAGATGCTATCCCTAGTAAGCGCCTCCCTGCCTACGCCAAGGTGTGGCTCTGCAGTGATGTGTCCACGAGGAAGCTGCCGACTGCCGGAATCGTGGTGGCCTTCATGGGCGCTGTATGCCCTGTGAAGCGCGGGGCCTGTAAAGTCACATGCTGCTTGCGGAGCGCTTTGGCTGAAGCTGCCTCCGACCCTAGACCGGTGCCCCCAAGGAGCTGTGTCTGCCCCCGCAGTGCCACAAAGTCCGAGAGCGCTGCAGAACTCACCGCCGCAGCCCCGTAGAGCGCCCCAGCACCGCTGCCATCGCCGTGGGCCTGGATCATTGGAGGGCCTTCCCGCCGTGCCCGGCGTTGTCGCGGCTGCCCCCGTGTGAGAAAAGGGGCGCCGGAGGTCAAAGTAGGCCGTACTAGGCCTGAAGAGGCCTGACGCCGGAGCCGCGCATCACGTGACGGGGGCGCGCATCACGTGACGGGGGCGCGTCACAGCCCCCGCCCCCATCGTGCTCCTATTGGTCCAGGCTGCCGTGCCCCCGCAGGCCGCATTGCCATTGGCGGCTGCGGGGACACCTTCGCCCTGATTGGTCCTGGGCCTGGAAGCCTCCGGAGGCCCGGGGCCTGTACTGAGACCGGGTCGGGGAGGGCTCGGAGGAACCAGAGAGCCCCTCCCTTCCAGCACCATCGCCGGAGGGCCCCAAAAGAAGCCTGGGCCCTCCCCACACCGGAAACCCACGCAAGGGCTCCTGTGTGAGCCGAAGATGTCAGGTAAAGCCCGGTGGGGATGGCGGTGAGCCGGCACAGAAGCGGGACCTCCTAGGAGCGAGGGAGAGTCCCTGGAGCTGCCCCTCCCCTTCGGGGAACACTGCGGAAGGGCCCCGTTGGCCCTACTTAGCCAAAGGAAGCCCCTGAACTGGGCAAGAACAGGGACAAAGCCCCTTTAGTGACGGTCTGGCCATAAAAGTTAACCCCTGGTTGGTTCCTGACAGGCGGAGACCAGGTTTATGCCTGATGAAATACTTGATTCCTGGAGAAATATTGGGATCTGAAGAAGTGTTTTGCTTCCTGTCTATTCCTGCCTGATGAAGGGGCCTTACTGCCTAATAACCTGTGGCCCCATCTTTAATGTGGCCTACTCATCCTGGCCTGAATGGGGTGTCCTGATGCTAAAGTTGTACTTTGTTGTTACAGTCTACTGCTAAGGATGAGAGCCTGAGTTGGCCCCGCCATAGTGACCCAAGGTTTAATAACAATTTAATCACCTTCTTTATTTCAGCCATGGACTTATGGACTCAGCCCTTACTTCCCATGTAAATAATCCCCCCCTGATACACTTGGCTCTGGTGCCAGTTGGCGCCGTGTTATGATACCACTGTTGATGCATTTTTGCCTTGCAGGTTGGAGATACTAAACTTCTTAATTTTCCAACTCAAACTGGTGTCATGCCTCTTCTGTGGTGTGCCTGGTGGGTCCTCTGTGGGTACTGCGTGAGTGCTTCACATGTCCTCCGAAGTTTGGCCTGCCCGCTTGGTTCCATGCTACCCCCTTGGAGATTTGGTAACCCCATTTCTTACAGGAGTCATCACCCTAAATCCCTACGTGATAATTTACCATACGGACAGTTCCTCCGAGTTCGGAGGAACTGCTCGAGGGTGGAATACTTTAAGACTCATGCACAGAACTTGTCTTCCCAATTAGATGAGCGACAGTATCCGCGACCTCTGATTAAGCGTTCCCTCAAGCGAGCCTATACCAACAACCGGAAGGCGCTTTTAGAACCACCTGTTCCAAAAAATCCTACTGACAGACTCGCCCTTGTGAGTACCTTCAAGACAAGAAGTAATAGTCTACAGAACATCATCAGGAAATACTGACGCATCCTTAATCATGGTAATGAGAAGATTGCATTACCTTTATTTGCTTTCAAAAGATCTAATAGCATCAGGGATCGCCTAGTACATACGCGCCCCAAGGAGACACCGCGGAGACAGTTGGGTACCTTATGGGATTTACCACCAGTAGTTGGGCATCACCCGTGTGGTAATTGTTCAATTTGCCCTCAAACCAAACACTCTACAGAGATAAACATAGGGACAGATAAGCCCTGGTTACAAACTCACTTTACCAACTGTAAACTACAAGTTGAAAGGTCAGGAAATGAGCCATGTGCATCACTACAAGGATGCACTACGGGACAGTCTAAACCCTGTACTGTGCGCCTGTGGCTGAGGGTCAATCACTAGCCACGTGTCATCGAAGCACAGATGGGCCAAGCTGTGGCACAGCAAGATCCTGAGGACGTGCCTGTCACCCACAGGGGTGTAAGTCTGAAAACACCACATATCCACCCATAGAGGTGGAAGACTGAGCACCACACACCCATGACATCTCACGTCCACATCCCGAGCCCACAGGAAGCCCATCAAGGCCCCATTACCTCCTGTATACACAGGTTGTCAGGATCTGACTTGCAGAACCCCTGCAGGTGCTCGGCAGTGGGTAGAGAGCCATGCGAAGGACAGAGCGCCTGTCTAGAGTCCAGTGCTGCAGCGAGCGGACCCGGGTAAAGTCTGAAATGAAAGCCCTGGTTTCCTTTCTGATGCTGCTTCTTCTGGGATGTCACTTATTCACACCTGACTACCCCACCCCTTCTCCCTAGCTGTAACCGGACCTGACCCTCGAAAACAGAAGCATCAATCAATGCAATGCACTTGCAGAAACGCAGGGTCGCAGTTGCAATATCCGATCATAATGTAATGTCTCGCAACCGCTGCACCCTAAATACAGCAGCAGCCTGGGCCCCCCACAGAGAACAAGACGTGATGCATTGTGATATTATATATAATATTTATACAATCTATGATTTTTAGGTCAGCCACACCAACACTTCATTGACAAAAGTTGCAGTTGAGCTCTTTTTGCAATTGCTGTTCATATTTAATTTCCTGCTTAATAAGGTCCTCTGAGTTGTTTATCGCCACGCAATAACCGGTTTTGTTTAGCATTACTCCCTATGGACTTAAACAAAACAATCCAGTCTCCTCTAACCATTCCAAGCTTCAAATCGGGTAAACTGTGAGAAAAAGTGGTGATGAATGTTCAAGGCAAGAGCAAACCAACCCTCTCTCTTTCAGCCTCCTGAGAAATTCCCAAGTCAAGCAGCTGCAAATTACTTCAAACAGAGACAGTACCAATTCATCCCTTTGCCGAACGATGAAGTGGCCAGGCAGTCAGAAGATAACTGTGGGTGCGCTAGTGTAAATTACGTGAAAGGGTCACAAATTGTGTGCGAAAAATGTGTGTGCGAGAGTGATAGTGGTATTTTTTTATTGGGCCAAAACACACATAATATAGTTTGCATTGTTTACATTCTGCTGTTTTAATTGGTTTTAAGCTCAAAAGAACAATTTTTCAATGTGAAACTACCCCTTGTTTTTGGAAAAAGTCAATCTCATTTTAACTCCATCAGTCGCCATGGTGCCTGGAGGTTCTACAGGCAGCTTGCCTGAAGAGTGTAGTATTCATTTGATGTTGCCTTGTGTTGGCGGGGAAGCAGTACAGATGGAAACTGCCACATGAAACATGGCACAGTCCGGGCCTTTGAGACGAATGTGCAAATCTATAATTTCTGTGAGTGTTCACACACAAGGCCTGTCTGATAATCATTCAACTGTGTGATTTACATCTAAGGTTACTACAAGAATGGAGATGCCAGAGCCAGGGGTCCTACAGTGGACCAATTTGCACCAGAAACACAAACATAGATAACCTGCAAGAACTTCAGTCCATACGTGTGTCACTGGGTTCTGCCTAAAACTTGTACTGCAGCTGCAGACAAGTGCCGTAACCTGCCCTTTTTCATTTGCAGATTCTGCTAAAAGAAAAACATGCCGGTTTACATATGCGGAAAAGCACTGGCGCTGGCAATTTACTCTGGTAACCCATAAATTGGGAGGTCAGGTGTGGCAGAAGAAAGGAGCCGTTGAGTCACGAGGTGCTGAGCTTGAAAAAGCAGAGTTGACAGTTAACATATATTTCTTTGCTGCAAAGAAATTGGTGAAGAGGAAACACAATACTAAATCTGTTCCAGAATAATGAACAGCAGCTTGTTGTAGTACTATCTACTACTCTCTTACCTGTGACCTGCAGTCTCCTTGGCACTGGCTCTGTTAGATCGCTGGCAAATAATGTGTTTTGGTGGGCCAAGGACCATGTCAAGAGCATCAGTATGCAATGCAAATGACAAGTCAAAAGGAATAACTGGTGGCCTGCTTCTGCCCGGTTTTCATTTCAGTGCATGCGAGTTGTTAACAGAAAGCAGCTATGCACTTTTTTATTACTTCGACGATGTTGTATTAACGTTATTGCCGAGACCTGAACTTTCCAGGACCCAGTCTGCCTTGCCTGCAGCTCATCCATCAGCCCGCCTTCAACTGTAATAATTAACCGCATCCGTGCTGCCCCGATTTACCGCCGGTGCTGGGCCCCAATGTTAATGGGTGTGGTCATGACGGAACGGTTCCGTCATGAGCACAGCTCAACCGATGCTCATGACGGAACGGTTCCGTCATGAGCACAGCTCAACCGATGCTCATGACGGCACCGTTCCGTCATGAGCATCGAAGGGGTTAACCAATGCGAAAGAAAATGCTCCTTTAAAGGCATGTGTGCATTACTGACATCACTAACATGATGCAGTCATCTGCCTGGACCTGGGAGGGCCATCCTGCAGGAAGGAGGATGACACAGGACGCAGGACAGGTAGGTACATTTCTTTTTAATAAATATTGGGCTCATCTCACTGAGAAGAAAAATCCAATGACCCTGTTAAAAAATTTCCGGTGCGTAGCACCTGAAAGCTCCTGCACAAATTAAGCACTGCTTCTTGCCTGGGCCCAAAAAATCCTAAAAACGACACCACTGGTTGATGTTCTATAAAAGCGCATGAAACAGTTGCCTCAGTTGAATTATCATGAGCAGACGTGTAAACACACCATTCAACCTCCCGGACCCCTCTCTTGCCTCTTTCCTCACTCATCCCCACAGACCATCTCAGCGCCTGGATACACTCTTGGGTGATTAGTGCGCTATACAAATCAATAATAATAATAAATCCACATTTGTAAAGCACAAACATATCACCCCTAAAGGGTTTCAAGGCACTGGAGGCTCGAACCGTGAGGCCCGCGCTCCGGATGCTGCTCTGGCTGCTGCGCCACACCTCTTCCATAACATAACATCTACCTATCACCAACACAGTCTTCAACAAAGCATCTTCCTTGACAGAGTCATTCACCCTGATAGCAGATACACCCCCAGGACTGTATAAAGAAGGCCCCATAGAATGGATTGCCCACTGCCAGCATCGCCCAGGTCATCATGATGCCCAAGTTCACAAGGGAGACATCCTGGAGCCTGAATGCACTTTGATGCCCCAACCCAATGCCACTCAGGGCATCCTGCTACCTTTGTACAACAAGGGGCACAGCCTGGACCCTGTATGTTAATGTTAATGTTAATGTTAATGTTAATGAGAATTTATTAAGCGCACTTACACCGGGTGGCTTCATGGCGCTAACCAGAGAGCAGAAAAGTATTGAAGGTGGACTGAACAGACTACAGCTGTCAATTATCCCAAGTTATAAGCTAGCCGAAACAACCCGGTCTTGAGGAGCCTCCTAAACTGCATGATGTCGTTACAAGATCGAATCTCCAGAGGAAACGAATTCCAAAGTTTAGGCACCAAGACCGCAAAATGGCAGCCCCCCTGACGCACACGTTTAAACTTGGGTACAGAAAGCAGCGAAAGATGGGCAGGACAAAGGGACCGGTTGGGCACATATCTGGGTAACAGGTTAGTAATAAAAGCGGGGCTTTTGGCATGCAAGGCCTCAAACACCATGCAGCCAGTTTTAAAAACACAGCGCTGAGAGATGGGGAGCCAGTGAAGTTTCTGAAGAGCTGGGCTGATTGGTTGCCATCTAGGTTGTCGCATGACCAACCAAGCAGCCTGGTGTTGAACTAACTGCAATCGCTTAGATAAATAGAGTGGCACCCCCAAGTATACAGAATTCGCATAGTCCAAATGGGATATGACAGTAAATGTAAATGTAGCCGTACTTGTAAAGCGTACTGATACTCCTGAGTGTCCTGGCGCTGTACTCATACCGCTAGGGAACCCTTCCTGGTTTTTCCCTGTGAAATGTCCACTCCTGAGCATCCCCAGGGTGCAACCAGGCATCCCCAGCTCTGTTGGGGGCCGTTGTGGACACTAAGCAAGGTATTGCCTAGAGTTGCAGCGTGGGACCCATGATTAGAATAGGCACCGAGGCGAGAAATCAGGTCAGAGGAATTATGAGCCCAAGATCCGCCAAGACCAGCCGAGGCGGGAATTGAACCCTGGTCCCAGGCCAGACCTCTGCATCAGGGTCTGCCGCTCTAACCATTGAGCCACACTTCTCCACCAGTGGCCATTATAATCCGGACCAGAGCGTCCTGAGTGAAAAAGCGGTGGATTTTCCGGATCTTGCGCATCTGAAAGAAGCACTTAGAGATCACACTGCCCACCTGAGTTTTCAATGTTAGTTCCTTGTCAAGGGAAACTCCTAGCGTTTTTGCCGAGCTGGCAGGGGAGGGGGATGGACCGAGCTCCATGGGCCAGTAGTAAGGACCCCAGAATTTACCACTGTCCCCGGTCAAGACAAGCTCTGTCTTGACCGGGTTCAGTTTCAGATGGTTACCGTCCATCCACTGTTGTATAAACAGCAGTGTTTCATGGAGGTCCGCCACCGAACGTTCTGAGCCATCGATCTCAAGGACCAGCTGCAGATCATCTGCGTAGTTGAAAACTGTCACGTTTTGTCATCTTCAGTGATCGAATCAAAGGGGCGATATAGATGTTAAATAAGTGAGGTGACAGTGCTGAGCCCTGAGGAACCCCACATATGGTTTTATGAGGGGCGGCAATGTAGGGCCCTTGATGGACTGCCTGAGACCTGTCATTCAAAAAAGACGACAGCCAGCACACGGCCACCCACCGGACACCTGCCAGTTCGACACGGTCCACCAGGATTTCATGGTCGACCGTGTCGAACGCGGCAGAGAGATCTAATAGTACCAGTGCCCGTGGGTAGCCCCTATCCACGTGTTCTCTGAGAGTATCCAACAATGCCACTATAACAGCTTCCGTCGAATGAGCTGCCCGAAAGCCTGCCTGGTGGGGGTCGAGATATCCAGACTCCTCTAGAAAGTCAGATAGACAGTTTGCTACATGAGTTTCCAGTAGCTTTGCGACAAAATGCAGCAAAGAGATCGGGCGATAATTGGATAGCAATGTAGGATCTGCCCCGAGTTTCTTCAAAAGGGGAACTACTATAGCCTTCTAAAAGGCCGGGGGGACTTTCCCCTCAGAGAGAGACTCATTCATTAGAGCCAGTATGGGGCTGGGAAAACCAAAAAACAATCTTTGAGGATATACGGCGGACAACATTTAGATGGAGCGCCGGATTTTACCTTCATTAGGAGCTTATAAAAAGTTTCTGGGTCAATATTGGGAAATTGACTTAACCTATGAGTGTTTTTAAACTGATCATCAGGACTAGGTACAACGGAACGTTTGGGAATATTATTTTTAATAGTGATAATTTTGTCAATGAAATAATCATTGAGGGAATTACATAATTCCTGTGATGGTGCCACCTTCAATAATATCCTCTCTGAATTAGAGAGTTAATCGACAATATTAAAAATCTCTTTTGAATTATTATTTGAATTGGTAATGCGACTAGAAAAATGGGCAGCTTTGACTGCCAAGATGTTTTTTTATACTCTTTCCTAGCATTCACATAAATCAGTCGTTCTTCCTGGCCATACTTTGCACGCCACTGTCTCTCCAGTTTGCGGAGCCGTAGCTTCTGATCTTTAAGTTCAGTAGAAAACCATCTTGTAGCATTAGAGCGTCGGGAGGTTTTTAATCTTGTAAGAGGAGCATGTTTATTACTGGCATTCATGAGCCAGTTCGAGATATTTATTTCCATCGTCTCCATGTTTGGTCCAACCTGGGGCAGCGTGTCGGCCAACAAACTGAGAAAATCACCCTTATTAATCGAGTTCCATCTTCTGGCGAAGCCACCCTCCATGGTGCTAGATTTCCCAACTGATGGGAGCCGTAGGGTAAATTTCAGTAGATGGTGATCAGACCAAATACAGGGGGAAACGATAGGGATGGAAATCTCCACCCCATTCGTCCAGATATGGTCTAAAATATGTCCCTTCTGATGGGTAGGGGACAGAACTTGCTGGGTAAAGTTCAAGTTCATGAGCAGGTCCGTCATTTCAGCCGAGTGTGGTCCCTCCTCAGGGTCTTTATACCAGTAATTAAAATCACCCATGAGCAGTACCCTGGCGGGATCGGTAGCCAATTTAGCTATTTGTTCACTAAGTTCCAACGGAAAGGAGGGAATATTATTAGGGGGCCTATAAATAAGTACACAGACTAAGGATTCATGTGAGGATTCAAGTTTCAATACCAAGTTGTCAGTCTCTTTAAGGACAAGGCTAGGCAGGGAACTGAACCTATAATCACTATGAATTATAGCTGCCACGCCACCCCCTACCTTATTAGAGGGACGATCTGCATGTATGATATAATAGTTATTGGGAATGGCTGCCAACATGTCCGGACTAGAGTCCTCCGTGAGCCATGTCTCAGTTAACAGTAAGAGGATGGGGCTGTCTGAGAGTAATATGGAGAAGATATCTAGCTGGTGCTTGACAAGCGAGCGAGTGTTCAGGTAGTATGCCATCAGGTCTTGGCTAATTACTGACCTGTCATGGATTGATGAAATCCCAGCAGGGACTGTCCGAACTGACAGTTCTGGAAAGAGGGTCCTATTTGCGAGGATATCATTTTTAGACAACAGGTCCAGCGTATACCTGTTTGGAATCAACTTGGTTGTGTGCAAATTTTGTAGAAATGCTGTGGAGTAGGTAATATTCCTGGCATTCTGTCTGGCCCCTGGTTCCGTCTGGGTGCGGAAGGGCACAGATGGGCTTGCCTTTGGCGCGCCCGCTGCGCCCGTCCGCTGCGCTCCCGTATGGCGTGTTGCATTTGAATCTCAGAACCCACCTCTGACACCACCCTCTGGGCGGAGTAAATAGCTCCAAAAAATCTATGTGAGGAAGACAGGGTCTAGCGCGCTCGCGCAACGTCCCTGTTTAAGTAGGGCAGCGTGAGGGCGTGAGGGCAAGGAAAACAACTAGACCGCACCATCTCCCAAGATGGCGGTGCCGGTCTAAAGTGTACTGCGGCTCAGGGTTCGATTCCCCCTCCCGCTCCGATAACGCCCACCCAAAGCAAAATTCCCACAAAATGAACACAAAGATCTCAATCATCAATGTAATCAAATTTAAAAAAAGTGTATGTACTCTGACGTGTGCTTCCTATATGCACCAAGGGGGCATCCTGAGCCCTGGGTGCCCCTCCAGAGCTACCCTCCCCTGCCACTCACTACAACACCTAGATTGGGCCAGCACTGCCTGCCTTGCCTTTGGTCCACTTCCCTCACCCCAGTCATATCCACTGCCAGTCACGGCCAGAAGCAAGGTGACAACATCTGGGAAGACTTCCAGGCAACCCCCCCTCGTAGCCTGAGGTCACTGGCAGCCATTCCCCTGCCACATCCCCCCAAACCACCCTTTCCATGCCACAACAGATGCCCTGCCCCACCCACGCGCTGCTACAAGAAGGCCGGACTCTCAGCGCTATTGCAGAAACACGAAACAGCCAACAGCGAGCAAACCACTAGACGCCAGGAGAGAGGTGGCAGGAACACACATGTAAGCTGACCTCTGACCCCTACAGGCCCTCTGCACTCCGCTTGAGGTATGTGGCTTCAAAGTGAAGTGAAATTATAAGGTTAAGCGTTTTTTTAACATATTTTATTAAGGAGAGAAAGGACACAAATCATATCATATTGCATCGCATCATACATTACGGAACCCGGCGACATGCATCCCGACACCTAAGTATAACCAAGCCAGAGCCCGCTCCCCACCAAAGCCTTCGGGCGCCCAAGCCGTACGTGCACAGTGTCCATCCTGCGAATGCCAAGTCCTTAGTGCATAAGAGGAACATGTCCATGACTCTGAAAATGTAAAGTACAAAATAAATTCAACCCCCCACCCCCCAGAACCTTTACCATGTACAGTAGCATACATTAACGATGTTGTTGGCTCCCTCCCACCATCCAAAGCATAATTAGCTGTCTCCTCCGGACAAAGCTACTGCTCTCGAATAGAGCCCATCATCTATGAACTTTGGTGACGTACATGACCAACGCATAGGGCTCTTGGACGACAGCGTTTGTGGATGCAGGGCTCTGTAGTCCAGAAACCACTGCCACATACCTGACCAAGGACCGGAGGGCGCATCGCCCACGGGGAAACGTTCAAAAGCACCAGGGAGTCGGAGCGCTAGAGCCAGTCGGTAAAGGAGGACAAAGGAAACTTCCAACAGCTATAAAAACAATAACTCCCCTCCCCCCACCAACTTGCGCAACATTCCATTGGGTTCAGACCATCAACCAATTTAGGGTCAGAAGACATGAGTGCTGAGGAAGCATATAAACAAATCCACTGAACCACCCCCACCCCTGGATCCCGCCACCCCTCCCCTCCCCTCCCAATCACATCCACCCCCCATCAACAGGCTCCCTTGGTCACCCCTCCGGGGAGATCAGCAGGCAGGTTAAGTGTTTTTTAATTTAGACGTTTTGGATGGTATTCAAAATACTCATTCTTTTGTATCGATAAATGAATTCAGAATAGATTTTTCATTAAACTGCCACAGAGTCAGTGATGCGCTCACTCATACAGATAGATGCATGTACGTGCACAGGCACACAAACACACACACACACACCCACGCACACACACACACACACACCCATGCACACACACACACACACACACCCACACACACACACCCACGCACACACCCCCCCACACACACACACACACCCACGCACACACCCACACACACACACCCATGCACACACCCACGCACACGCACACACACGCACACCCACACACACACACACACCCACACACCCACGCACACAAACACACACACACAAACAAAACAAACGCGCACACACACACACACACTCACACACACACCTTCCCTCATGTCATAGCCTTTCCAGTCTCCCCACTGCACTCAGTGAACAAGGTTCTTCAACTCGACTTGGCGAGGGAGTCGCCAGAAAATAAAAGTCCCCTCCCCCCCACTGCGTGGACCCAAAGTTCTATTGGCGTCAAGCAAGCAAAGCAAAAGCCCTTGAACCTCCCTAGAACAGCTCACTTTCCGCTTCCATTCAAACATCTTTCCATTCATCCTTTCAGCCTTCCTTCTGCCCGTTGATATCTAACATTTCACCTTTACAGTCTGTTATTTATTCATTTTTTCATTCATCATTCAATCTTTCATCATTCCGTCCATCTATTGGCCATTTCATCCATCCTTCTGTTCACACATCCATCATCAATACATGTATTCACCCATACACCCCAAATTTGACTTAGAAACCCATCAATAAAACATTGTATCCATAAGTGATAATTTTTTCCATCATTCATCCATCCAATCATCTTTTCAGATTTCCATTTACTATGTCATCCATCTACTCATCCTCTTAGACTTCCATTTACTCTGGAATTCTAGCCTCTATCCGTCCAACCATCCTCGCAGATTTCCATTTACTTTGCCGTCCTTTCACCTACCCATCCATCCATTAATCATCCCAGATTTCTATTTAAAATCCATCCATCCCTCCCTTCATCCATCCATCCATCCATCCAAGTATCCCTCCATCCATCCATCAATCCCTTCATCCATCCATTCATAAGCACTTCCCTCTCTACCTTCATCCTTTCATGCATCCATCCATCCATGCACCTATCCCTCCATCCACCCACCCACCCATCCATCTGTCCCTCCATCCAACCAGGTGCCATGCAAACATCCCTCCATCTACCCACCCACCCACCCACCCATCCATCCATCCATCCATCTATCCATCCCTCCATCAATTCATGCATCCGTGCATCCATCCCTCCATTCACCCACCCATCCATCCCTCCATCCATCCATCCATGCATCCCTTCCTCCACCTATCCAGCCACCCACTCATCCATCCATCCCTCCATCCATCCATGAATCCATGCATCTGTTCTTCCATTCACCAAATAAACCCATAAATCCATCCCTCCCTCTACCCCTCTTTCCATCCCTCCATCCATCCTCCATCCACCCACCCATCAACCCATCCATCCATCCCTCCATCCATCCTTCCATCCATCCATCCCTTCATCCATCCATCCACCCATCCATCCGTCCATCCATCCATCCATCCATCCATCCATCTATCCCTCCATCCCTCCATCCATCCATCCATCCATCCCTCCATCAATCCATCCATCCATCTCTCCACCCATCCATCCCTCCATCAATCCATCCATCCATCCATCCATCCATCCCCCCATCCATCCATGCATCCATCGCTCCATTCACCCACCCATCCATCCCTCCATCCATCTCTCCATCCATCCCTACATCCATCCACCCACTCAACCATCCATCCATCCATCCCTCCATCCATCCACCCACCCACCCATCCATCCATCCCTCCATCCATTCATGCATTCATGCATCCATCCCTCCATCCACCCACCCGCCCATCTACCCATCCATCGATGCATTCCATGGCACCATTACATGCATGTATGTGTTATTTATGTAGCACAAACCTTGCCAAAGGCAACAGAGCACAGTACAGGGTTAAATAAAGCATAAAGGCCACGAGTGAGTGATGACTGCTTGTGGACGGTTCATACTCTGGCATCCTAGCATCCATCTGTCCATCCAGACTCTCAGATTTCCATTTACTCTGCCATTCTCTCACCTACCCATCCATCCATTCATCATTCCAGATTTCTATTTACTATCCATCCCTCTATCCATCCCTCTATCCATCCCTCCATCCATCCATCCATCCATACATACATACATACATACATGCATCCCTCCCTCCATCCATCAATCCCTCCTTCCATTCATCTAGCCATCCATCCATGCATCCATCCATTCATCCATCCCTCCATCTACCCAACCCATCCATCCATCCATCCAGGCATACATCCCTCCATCCATTAATCCCTCCACCCATCCATCCACCCATCCATCCATCCCTCCATCCATCCACCCATCCATCAATCAATCATTTCAATCAATCATTCGCAAAGCGCAATACGTACCGGCGAGGTTCTCAAGGAGCTGGGGGGGGTGGGGCGCTACTGATCGAACTGCCAGGTTTTGAGTATCCTCCTGAAGGTCAGCAGGTCTCGGGTCTGTCGTAGGCTCAGTGGGAGGGTGTTCCATGTCTTGGCAGCGATATGGGAGAAGAATCTCCCAGCTGTGGTTGTTCTTCGGATGCGTGGGATGGTGGTGAGTGAGAAGTCGGCGGTGCGTAGCTGGCGGTTGGGGATGTAGAAGGAGAGCCGTCTGTTGAGGTAGGCTGGGCCGGTCTTGTGGAGTGCCTTGTGTGCATGGGTGAGGAGCTTGAAGGATATCCTCTTGTTGACGGGAGCCAGTGCAGATTTCTCAGGTGGGGGGTGATTTGACCATGGCGTGGTACGTTGAGGATCAGTCGTGCCGAGGCGTGTTGGATGCGTTGTAGTCATTTGATGAGCTTGGCGGGGGCTCCCGCGCATAGGGCGTTTCCGTAGTCGAGTCTGCTGCTGGCGATTCACCATTCACCCATCCATCCTTCCATCTATCCCTCCGTCCATCCACTGTCCATCCCTCCATCCATCCATCCATGCATCCATCCCTCCATTCACTTACCTATCCATCCCTCTGTCCGTCCATCCCTCCATCCCTCCATCCAAACACCCACCCATCCCTCCATCCATCCCTCCATCCATGCATCCCTCCCTCCTTCCATCCATGCATCCATTCCTCCATCCATCCATGCATCCATTCCTCTATCCATCCATCCATCCATCCCTCTATCAATCCACCTACCCACCCATCCATCCATGCATCCATCCCTCTATCCATCCATCCATCCACCCATCCATCCATTCTTCCCTCCATCCATCCAAGCGTCCATGCATCCATCCCTTCATCCGTGCGTCCATTCCTCCCTTCATCCACCCACCCATCCATCCATCCCTCCCTCCCTCCATCTCTCCATCCATCCATTCTCCATCCACCTACCCATCCATCCATCCCTCTGTCCATCCATCCATCCTTCCCTCATCCATCCCTCCATCAATCCATGCATCCATCCATCCACCCACCCACCCATCCCTCCATCCATTCCTCCATCCATCCCTACATCCATCCATCCATCTGTCCATCCCTCCATCCATCCATCCATCCATCCATCCATCAATCCCTCCATCCATCCCTCCATCCAGCCATCCATCTGTCCAGCCACCCATCCATCCATGCATCCATTCCTTTATTCATCCACCCACTCATCCAACCATCCCTCCATCCATCCATCCTCCATCCACCCACCCATCCTACCATCTATCCATCTATCCATCCATCCACCCATCCATCTATCCATCCATCCCTCCATCCATCCATCCCTCCCTCCCTCCATCCATCCATGCATCCATGCATCTATCCCTCCATTCACTCACCCATCCATCCCTCTGTCCATCCATTCATCCATCCATCCACCCACCCATCCATCTCTTCATCCATCCATGCATCCATCCCTCCATCCAGCCAACCACCCACCCATCCCTCCATCCATCCATGCATCCATCCTTCCCTCCATTCACCCACCCACCCATTCATCGATCGATCCATCCCTTCATTTATCCCTCCCTCCATCCCTCTTTACATCCCTCCGTCCATCCCTCCATCCATCCATCCTCCATCCACCCACCCATCCACCCATAGATCCATCCCTCCTTCATACATCCATGCATCCATCCATCCTTCTTTCTATCCATCCCTTCATCCATCCCTCCATCCACCCACCCATCTATCCATCCCCCCATCGATCCACCCATCCATCCCTCTATCCATCCATCCATCCCTCCACCCACCCACCCACCCATGCCCTGTCACATATACATGTATGTATGTGTTATTTATGTAGCACAAACCTCCCCAAAGGCAGCGGAGCACAGTGCGGGGGTGAAGAAAGCATGAGGGCCAGGAGTGAGTGATGGCTGCTGTGGGCGGGTCCTGCTCTGTGACGCGGTGTTCTTCAAAGAGAGGATTCCTCAGCTCTTTCCTCAGTGGATGCAGCGCTGGGGCGGCCCTGAAGGACACAGAGACGCTGTCCAGGATCACAGGTGCGTCACAGGTGCGTCGATGCAGACGGCCTGATCTTTGTATTTCCTTTCACCTTTCTTCGCCTGCCATCCTCGGTGTCCTGGCTGTGGGGTGTGAGAGCCCCAGAGATGGTTTTGGAAATGATGCGGCGTGTCTTGAAGAGGGTGCGGCCGGCAGGGGGCTAATGGAGGCCCATCAGGATGGGGTGACGTCATCCGTTCCTTCAGGCCCTGGACGCCATGCTGTGATAAACTATGTGTCCTTTTGCAATACTAAATCACAGTCGAAATATCAACAGATATATTAAGACCATCATGTACACTCCCGAAATATAATCTTAAGGAGTTATTCCAGGTAAATGTGTACTTACCTTAGCAATATTTCGGGATTACAAATTGTGATCACAAATGATATCCTCGGGGTCGATCCTGTGACGTACAACTGCAGTTACATTAGGGGGACTTGAATAGCACACACCCTGCCTCTGCTGTGACGTCCCAACGCTTCCCCCATACTTCTGGGGTTTGCACCTAACATCTCAGACCTAGTCCAGCTGTGGTGACGTGTTCCAGGGGTCGCGTTCTTGTCCAGTTCTCGCTTTGAAACCCATTCATCTATGTTATGGATTCCTCCATGGACGCTTGATTGTAGCCAGAGAAGGGTTCTTTCAATTGCTCATATGGCCTTCTACGTTGATAAACACGGCCATTGCCAGGTGGGTGGTTGACGCGTGTGATATTTCTGGGGGAGGTGCTGGTGACCCCTGTTATACCTGGTTGTGTGTTTGAAGTCCTCTGTGACGCACGCCTTCAGCTGTCATTGTCTTTCTTGGCATGGGTGCACTGTGAGCATGGGACACCCAACTCCGTGATTTATCTGCGCTCTGCTGGGTGTGTGCAAGATGTGGAGGGCTTTGTTTGAACTGTGTGTGTGTGTGTTTGCCGTCACATGCTCAAATGCATTTGTTACTGTTTGACAGCAAGTGTTTGCATTTTTTCTTGCTGTTTACTTTAATTTACTTATTTTACTCTAAATAAGTGCTGTTTCCATGAGTTTTGAGGAATAACCCATTATGTCCTGATGAAGATCCCGAAAGACTGTGGAGAGGACCAAAACGTCAACTCAAATCAGTGATGGTGTGAATAGTTATAAAGAGTTCTCAGCCATTGACAGAAAACGAGGCAGAGGGGCTGCAATTGCAGGTAACCAGGAATTGTGATTCCTCAGGAAGTGGCCCAGATCACACAGGTATCTTTACCAGTACATGGGCTGCAGAAACGCCACACCTGCTGTAGGGTCTGTTGGCTCAGTGGAGCTGATGACGAGGAGAAGGCTGGACATGTCTCCTGGCCATGAAGGTGGTCTAAGTCCATGAATAGCCTCCTGGGTCAAACAGATTTTTTTAAACTTTAAGGATAATTAATACTCTCCCTTCACAGACTTAGGCAAATTTAGACATGATATCGAGATAATGTTTCTCCATATTTTATTGACTTAAACATTCACTCTCTTTGCCTCCAGCTCTTTATCTTTGGTTTCCTCTCGTTGACTCTCGCTTGTATTTTCTCACATCCTTGTTTTTTTTCTCACTTTCTGTACTTTTTATTCTCTCAGACTATTTGTCTCTTTTCTTTGTGCATTATTTCCATTCTGTCTTCTCAGTTTCATTTCTTTTGTTCTGAAATCCTTATTCTCGGACCTTGTTTCTTTTTATGTCAATCTCTAGCTTCAGTTCTCATTTTTCTGCACTTCCTCGTTTCCGTCTTTCGCTTCTTTCCTCTATTCTTTCCCTACCTGTTTCGCTGTTTTTTTCACAGTTTCTTCAACTCATTCTATCTGCTTCCTTCTACGTTTGTTCTCTTTCTATTTCTTTCACACTCTTTCTGTACTCTGTCTCTTGTATTATAATTCTCTCTTCTTATCTTTTTTCTTGTTTTTCCTCTTTTTTACACCTTGCTTTCTTATTCCGTTACACCTTTTTTTACACATTTCACCCTCTTTTCATTCTCTCACTGTCTCTTTGTCTGTTTTTGTCTCCCTTTCTGCCCATCCCTTACTTCCAGTGTTCTCCTCTCAGTCTCTCTCCGGGTAGTAGTGTGGGGGGGGGGGGAGAGGGGAGGGGGTACAGATAAAGATCACCCTTTCTCAGTGCATCTGAGTGGCTAACAGATTTTGCTTCCAGCAGAGTCTGAACTCATCCAAGAATCCTCACGCGATTGTCCTATTTTTGATGGGTTTGTGTATTCCGAATAAGACAAGTTTCCAAGGTCACCCCTGACCAGAGGCGCAACTAGAGCGGGGGGGGGTCGCTACTAAAAATGTCGGAGGGCGGGGCTAATTCTTCCAGCAATAGGCAGAGTGGAGATGAAGGGGTGCAAAAACAACAAAGCCACGTTAACAAGTAAATGGTCTTTTAAAGACCGGTGAAGTGCTCGGGTGCGGCTGTGTGTGTGCCCGGGATCTGTCTCAGCCCGGGCTGCCACACACGAGGGGGGGGGGGCTGAAGCCCTTTGAGCCCAATGGGCGTTGCCCGCCTGCCCCTGACATCATCACCCTTCCAGTCTTATGAGACTCTGCACTATGACCTCTCGGACATACTCGGGGTCTCCTGGGCTCGACCCTCTCCTGCTTCAGGCTGTGAGGTTACTGCTGGCGATACACCCCCCCCCCACAAACTGAGCCATAGAGTTCCCCACCTCTCTCTTCCCTTCCCTCCCCTCCCCTCCCATGACCTCACCCCTCTGGACAGTGCACCCCACTGCCCCAGGACCTGTCAGCTCCCCCACCTCTTTCTTCCCTTCCCTCCCACGCCATGACCTCACCCCTCAAGATGGTGCACCCCCAGGGTCGGATTGATAATGCGGGCACTCGGGAAATGGCCGAAGGGCTGGTAGCCGAGTTCTAGCTGGGGTTGCTTTTTTGGACAGCCTGGGGGCTGTCTGTGCTGCTAGGATGCATTATTCAACACAAAGAAGGGAAAAGGGCCGTTCCTGTTTAGACTCTACTACCCATGGCCCCCAAATTAATACAAATGTTCACACAAAGAGGGAAGTGTAGAGTACACGATGGACACAATTAAGACAAATATCTCAATTTGGAAAAACTGCCCTCACTCACATACCAAAGTATGTGACATGCTTTATCATAGGGCCTGCTACAAACGCCCTGGTGTAGCCACATCCAGGGTGGAGTATAAGGGAGGGGGAATAAATATTAAATTCCACACTACTAGACGTACAACAAAAATAGTTTCAATACAAACAACATGTAACACAAAATGAGGTGAAAAACTGTGCAGAACACCCTGTGGCTGAACTGATAGTGTGACAAAAAAGTGCAGTACAAGGAAGTGATTAAAACTGATTAAGGGTGCCAATAGAAAAGAAATACTTTATTCACCATAGTTTGGTACCCCTACCAGGATTAAAAATAACAAAAGGATGGGAAATGTCTTAATGAGAAAATGAGGTTCCTCAAGACTTCCCTCCTACCACTGCTGAAGTCAACATGTTTCGACCGCTAGATATGTGCCGAGAAAGGTCACTCCGGTCTTCGTCAGGACTGTCGCAATCAGCGCCACTGTAGGCCCTCCCGTAATTCGGTCAGTGGACCCTCAGAAAGAAGTATGTCTACTGGGTCCGTACTCTTCCTGGTTTAGTAAATCACAAGTGGAGGCTGATCCCAATAGTGTGGGAATACATTCACTGTAAGGGAGGAGAGAGAGCTTGGTAAAACCCCCCGATTCTTGTAATCACTCTCTTCTTAAAGCCCCCCGTCTGTTGCCAGCCTCTTTATTCAAAATGTTATTCATGATGTGTTACAAGTTAGAAATAAAAACTGTATCAGTAATAGTGTATCTCCTATGCTTATGACCCGGATACTAGACTCCGTCCCCTCGGGGTTTAAAGCATCAATCAATCGTTCACCAATAGTAACAAATATAAATTGATTTACTTTCACTTATATACAAGATAAACTCAAGACATATTGTCAGGTCTGGCTCCTCTCCCCCACCTCTCTCTTCTCTTCCCTCCCACCCCATGACCTCATGCCTCAGGACGGTGCACACCTCCGCCCCAGGATCTGTAAGCTCACCCACCTCTCTCTTCCCTTCCCTCCCACCCCATGGCCTTACCCCTCTGGATGGTGCCCCCCACTGCCCCAGGATCTGTCTGCTCTCCCACCTCTCTCTTCCCTTCCTTTCCCTCCCACCCGAGACCTCACCCCTCAGGATGGTGCAATGCACCCCATCGCCCCAGGATATGTCTGCTCCCCCACTTCCCTCTTCCCTCAGCTCCCACCCTGTGACCTCAGCCCTCAGGATGGCGCACCCCACTGCCCCACGATCTGTCAGTCCCCGGTCTGGCTCCTCTCCCCCACCTCTCTCTTCCTTGTAGAAAAGCAGATTTTCTCTAGTTATCATCAATCACTGCTTTGGCGTTAATCGCCTCTGATCTACTCGTTTATTAGCTAATCAAATAAAGAGGCAGGCGCTGGCAATCTGGAAAGCAATGAACAGGTTTATTTTTCCAGGGGAGAACACGTCAATTCAGACAGACGAAATGCCTGCTCGAGGTGCTCTAGCTGTACCTCTGTGGAGGAGGGTGGCAATCACATGGATGGGACAGAGGGCCCCAGAGATGTCGCAGTGGCTTAAGGATGTGGGGGAATGGTCCCTGGCGGAGGAAACCTTCATGCAAACCGTGCGTAGAGATGTAAAGCTACAGGACGACCTGCTTGCGTGCAGAATGATGCGAGTGGTGGGAGAGGCAGCCGAGGATTCAGATGGCACAAGTGCGGAGTTGTTCACCCCTGGGGATACAGGGTCTGAGGATGAGGGTGACGGGGAGGGAGAGGGAGGGCAGTGAGTTGGGGGAGTGCCTGGCCGTACACGCACGTGTAGGATACAATTGGGAGGAATTGTGTTTTGGTATCTGAAGGTTTCATTCCTAATCTAAGTAACGATTGCTGTACTATCTGCCGATAGGAGTGCCATAATGAGGTGAACGAACTGTATACACATGTCTTAGTCATGAATGCCGAAGTTTTGGGGGGGGGTTCCATTGGGGAGTTGGGGGGTAACCTGTATAAAAGATAAATAAAAGCAGATCAGAATATCCTGCCGCGCAGTTACATTGCTAGGTTCATGGCCTGGCTTACATGCTACCACCTACCGCCGCCCGGCCTTCGGGTTGTGGGCTGATGGGCACTGTGCACAGAAGTATGTTATTTGACGTAATGTTGTTGCTTTATTGAAGCTGTCGGCGCAACTGTTATATGCTATCATTGTCTGCGACAAAAATAAAGTTTAAAAAAAAAAACTGTACCTCTGTGGCATAGCCTTTTATATACAATCTTGACTGTTTATTGCAGGGTAACACATTCCTGAGAGTGGTTTATTACATCCCTGGAATCCCCACTTCCAACTTGTTCCCACACATACCCAACAGCAAATGTCCACCACCCTGGTCCCAGCAGGTGATTGTTATTGCGCAGCTGGGCATTCCGGGAGGGTCTGAAGTATGCAGGATCGGTCAGATCTAAGAGGGTTGTGTCATTGATTAAGTCCGACCCCTTTGATGGGGAGCGAGTTTCTACTGTAGGGGGGTCATAAACTGTATCCGCAGGGGCTCGTTATTGCCTGGGACTGGATCGAACAGCCAGGTGTAGGGGAGGAGGTTATCAATGGGCCTGTTCTTGCAAGGGGGATGAAAGGATATAGGCGGTAGGCACGGGAAGTGGCTCCGGGGCTGGGTCGCGCTGAGGATGCTTTATGACTCTAGCATGTGTGCTTTGGGGTTAGCAGAGCGCGGGGGATGACTGCAAGGTCAGGGGGACGCGCTAGTGATCGGCAATGCACGATATGGCCGCGTTATCTAAAATGGGTGCCGTTTACGTGCATGCAATGGCTCTTGTTAGGCAAGATGGCGCCGGCGATGTTCACGTCTGTCGATTATATTTCAACATTCGCCCCTTTGAACATTCCAAGACATCTTGCTAATCTATTTCAATCTCCATGATATTCTGTATCTCTGTGTCATACATTGCATTAATTCGTTCTATACGAGTATCTCCAGTCTTTGGACATAAAGAGTTCAGACATAGAGAACACAAGGGCAGTATGCATTGTATCCCCAAACAGCAGCCACATATTATGAAAACTGGTACCAAGATGATCATCAACAGTTTCCAACCCCGATCTTTTAATATGCCCCAAAACCAGCTCCCAAGTGTCCAAGTCTCTTGTTCTTGGTGGGTCTCTGATGCCAGTCTGTGAAGGTGTTCAATTGCCTTATAGACAGAAGGCAAGCCATCAGGGACAAAAGTGCAACAGCTGGCACTGATGATGCGGCATGCCCCTCCACGGTCTGCCAGTACAACATCTAAAACAAGGCGATTCTGCAAAGCCAACAGGCGGACCGCTTGACGTTTGGCGGTGTTATTAGTGAGGTGTCCGGCAGGTGCAGGGTAGGCTGAAGGCAGAATAAAAGCAATGTAGCATGTGCCCCCCCAGCCTTTTGGGAGCCAGGTGTAGGCTTTTGTACCACAGATGAAGTACATGTTGGGTGATGCAACAAATGAAGGGGGTTCGGCAGTGTTCAGTGTTCTCGTTATCTGGCAAGTGCTGTGGCCCACGATTTCAGTCCCATGGCCTTTGATGCAGACAAGACCTGGGACACTTACTACAGATAGGGCTACAGTTGTGGTTGCAGCTGTTCTTTTCTTTAGAAAGTAGAAGGTTGGTCTGGCTGGGTTATTCAGTATTTGCATTTCCACACGTTCTTTTGCAGGAATGTTCATTGGGAAAGTTGCGTTTGAAGTGAGAGGACAAAAGGGAGCTGTCGTTCTTCCAGGTTTGTTCAGCCAGAACTCGTTATAAAATTGTTTTATTGTCCCATCGGATGTGGCATTGTCTTTGTAGCTCTCTTGCAGGAGCATTAACCAGGCGAGGCAGGACCCTTGAACAGAGAAGGGTGAAGGGATGAAAGGAAGGGAGTGTTCAGTGGCATGTGGGAGCAGCCCACAGATCCAACAGTTCGTGGCATTTGCGGCAAGATTGTGTTGGTGCAACAACTGTACAAAAGAATTGTTCCAGAACTCTTAGCGTCGCTCTCAGAGTCGTGGTGCCAGTGAAACCAGATAGTGTTCCTTTTCAGTGGTGGGTTGCATGGTCGGTATCAGTGTTTGGTAAGCAGGTGCACTCTCTTCGATGATCCAGACTGTGACCATTAGCAAGAGACTGGCAAGAGATGCTGTGAGGAGTATGATTATCTTTATGCTGTGGATCTTGGCAGTCTTGGTGTCGTTGCGGCGGTTCTTCGGATGTCTGGGAGCTTCCATCACCTTCAAGAAGCTCGGTGACAGGCAGGACCACATACTTTTGTCTGGAGTTTCTCCTGGCAGCCTTTGCAGTGTTGGCTACCGCTCTGAGACTTTTTACTTAGTTAGTGGCCTGCTTTGTCGGAGGAGCACTCTCCTTTCGTCGCAAGTTGGACCCTTCTTTGGACGGCACTGTGGGGTCTGGAAACTCTGTTAGTTCAAGTGTCTCTGTTTCAGGTAACAACTCAGGGCGGGTCGATCTTTCATCAGGAGCTCTTCTTGGGTGTCCACGTCTTCTTTTGTTGCCAGTGGCAGTGCTATTCGTTTGCAGTGGTGAGCGTTTAGCCAGTTGTTCTTTCCTTCCACTCGAAGTGCAGTTTGGGTGGTGATTAAGGCTTGCCAGGGGCCCGTCCACCGGGGTTCCAAATTCTTCGACCTCTGGAAGTTCCGGATCAGGACGAAGTCCCCGGGTTTGATATCGTGTCCTGGGCCCCTGGATACATCTGGTATGGCTTGCTGCACCTGTTGGTGGATAACAGTTAGTTCGCTCATCAGTTTACACAAATAGTTAGACATGAGTATGTCCGGGACATCGTTAATGGTTGTTGGTTTCGGGGCCACCCAAATATTCATCGGCCTGCCGAAAACAACCTCGTACGGGGTCAATTGGTGTCTGGTTGGGGTGGAGCGCATGGATAGCAATGCCAGTGGAAGGGCATCGGGCCATTTTAGCCCAGTGGAGGTGACTATTTTGTCCAGTTTCAATTTCAGCTTGGCGTTGTGCCTTTCTACCAGGCCTGCTGACTGGAGGAGGAAAACGGCATGGAACTTTTGTTTTACTCCCAACCCCTACAGTATGTGTTTGATGGCCGACTGGTGCTGATGCTACCTAAGAGATCCGCCTCTAACAAAGCTCTGGAGACTCTTCACTGGTTGCCTATTAGGGTGCGCATCCAGTTTAAAGCTCTCTGCGTCATTCGTAGGATTGTGCAGGGGAAAGGCCCTTTCTTCCTGCGCAACTTGCTCACATGGTGCAATCTTACTCGTCTGCTGTGGTCGCAGGGTGCAGGTTTGATGCACATTCCTAAAACCAGAAGGGCCAGAATGGGAGGTAGACCCTTCAGTTTCCTGGTGGCACGCAGATGGAATACCTTACCCCTCAGGCTCCGTGTGGAGATTTCGGAGGTGCCTTTCTGGAGGGAATTTAAAAAAATTATTTTCCCTAGGGACTAGTTATGTGGACGGGATCACGGAAGCTGTTAAGGTGGGATGCTGGGGCCATTAACTAGTGCGGGGACACACTGGTTAGTGTAACCAGGCGCTGTATAAGCTCAGGATTATTTATTATTTATTATGACCTCAGCTATAAAATGGGGGCCATTGTCGCTCCATAAAACTCTACAAAGGCCGTATCGGGGGACGAATTCCTTCAGCAATACCTTTGCAGTGGTAGCGGCGGTATTGTCACGAGTGGGGTATGATTCTACCCATTTGCTGAAGGCGCACACAATAACTAGAACGTATTTCAGACCATGGCACCTTTCTAGTTTAATGTAATCCTTTTGTAGGATTTCGAAGGGCTGGTTGGGTACTCCAAACCCTCCCCGTGGTACTACTGTCCCTTTCCCTGGGTTGTGTTGCAGGTATACCATGCATTGTTGCACTAGGTGTTTTGCTGAGTCTGCTATCTTGCCGTTATGCCATACCCTAGCAATCAGTTCGGTCATGGGAGCGGATCCTTTGTGTGCGGGTAGGTGTGCCATGGTCAATATGGGGATCAGATAGGCGTTAGGTAGCAGCCATTTGTCTCTGTCTTTTGTCCTCCAGCAGCCTTCGTCGTCTTTCAGTCCCATTCGAGCCCATTCAGTCAGTTCATGTGGGGTACTCGGCAGTTGGATGTCTCTTATAGTGGACATAGCATCTGTCCATTTCTCAGCTTGTAACCTAGGGCCAGATGTAGATAATCAGCATTTACCGATTCTAAAATACCGAATTATACCGATTCGGTATTTTAGAATCTGTAAATGCTATGTAGGTATCCAATCGGTAAATTTGACCGCATCTGTAAAATTCGGTAAATACCGAATCAGTATTTACCGATTCAGTATTCCCCATTCATTCCTATAGGCATTAAGGCCCATAGGAATGAATGGGAATTACCGAATAGGTAAATACCGATTCAGTAAAAGGGGGGAAACATTGAAGGGTGGCAGGGTGTCACTTTGACACCCTGTTGCACCCCTGAATTGTGTATGGGTGCACATGTGGCACACATACATGCCCTAAGGGCATGTATGTCTGCCACATGGGACTGTTATTATTTGCAAAAAATTTGCACTTTTTAGGGTTTTCGAAATTTACCACCAACTTGTGGTTGGTGGTAAAAAACGAATCCTAAAATGAGAAAATCACTCATTTGAGTGTTCCCTACATATCAGGATTCAAATAGGTATTTAAGAATTCGGTAATTTACAGATTCCTTAAATTACTGATTCGGTAAATTACCGAATCCTTAATTTAGGCCCCTACATATGAAAAGCCTAATTCCGGTCGGTAACGGACGAAATTCAGTAATTTTGGCCGCTACTGGCCGGAATTAGGCATCCTACATCTGGCCCCTAGTCACATATATTCGTGTTGCAGTTCTGTCTTCGGCTGTGGCTCGGGCAGTAACGTCAGCTAGTGCATTTCCCTGTCCAATAATGTCCATCACTTTCTTATGTGCTTGGCATTTAATTACTGCTAGCTGCTTGGGGAGGAGGACTGCTTCAGTTAAAGCGGAAACTAGATCTCCGTGTAGGATGGGTGTGCCGTGCGAGGTCAGGAATCCTCTTTCCCTCCACAGGAGCGCGAAGTGATGAACCACCCGAAAGCGTACTGGCTGTCCGTGTATATGTTTACTGTCTTTCCTGCGGCTAAGATGCATGCTCGTGTGAGGGCAATCAGTTCTGCCACCTGCGCGGATTGTTGGGCAATGCGGGTTGTTTCTATTATGGTTTGGGCAGTGGTGACGGGGTATGCAGCTGAGGTCGTGCCATCTGGGAGTTTGATACAAGAGCCATCTACCCATAGTTCCCCGTCAGGTTTTGGAAAAGCAGTGTCTCGGAGATCTACCCTGCTCCTTGTCTGTTCGTCGGTGAGGGTCACACAGTCATGTAGAGGAGTCACGCTGGGGTCGTTTTCGGGCAGAGGTAACAATGTAGTTGGATTCAGAGTGGTGCATCGCTTCAGAGTAATGTGTGGCACTAGCCGGGTCAACTCGTATCCTGTCAGTCGTGCACTAGTCAGATGTTGGGTTTTGGTTTGATTCAGGAGCGTGTTAACTGCATGGGGTACTAACACTGTAAGGGAGTTGGAGAGTACTATTCCCTCACTCTGGCGGATCGAAACTGCTGCAGCTGCTACGGCGCATAAGCACGCCGGTAACGCTCTGGCTACTGGGTCGAGGGTGGCTGAGAAATAAGCGCAAGGGCGCTGCTTGGGACCAATCGATTGTGTTAGGACAGATTAGGCACATCCCTCTCTTTCGTGTGTATTGAGGGAAAATGGCTTAGAGTAGTCTGGGGTTCCTAAAACGGGTGCTGAACAAAGGGCATCTCGTAATTCTTTGAACAACGTCTGTCATTCGGGGGTCCAAGGGAGAGGTAATGGAGTGTCTTTGGCTAGTAGGGAAAGTAGGGGTTTGACTATGAGACTGAAGTTTGGCAACCACTGTTGACAGAATGAGGTGAGGCCTACCAAAGAGCGGACTTGCTTCTGGGTCTTGGGGACTGGAGTGTCTAGAATAGTCTGGATTCTGTCAGGCGTGAGCTTCCTCCCTTCCTCTGATAAGAGGTGTCCTAGATACGTGACTTAGGGTTTGCAAAACTGCAATTTCTTTCGGGAAACTTTGAGGCCATTCTTTGCAAGGAAGTGTAAAAGCTGGATGGTGGCAGTGACTGCTAGTGGAGTGGTGTCTGCTGCTAAAAGGATATCGTCTACATACTGTATCAACGCCACCCCGTCTGGTAACTGAACTTCGTCTAACTGTCTTTTGAGCGCCTGGCTGTAGATGCTCAGGCTCTCAGTGTACCCCTGGGGTGCTCGACAAAATCTGTACGAGCGGGATCCTAGGGTAAATCCAAAGAGATAGCGGCTGTCTTGGTGAATGGGCACGGAGAAGAAGGCGTTCTTAAGGTCAATTATGGTGAACGTGATGGCAGTGGACGGGATTAGAGTCAGGATGGTGGTGATGTCAGAGACTACAGGGTACTGTGGCACAACTATTTTGTTGATCTCTCGTAGGTCAATGATGAAGCGGTATGCTTTCCAAGCTCCCTCTCTCTTTGTCTCTTAATGATCGGTAAGATCGGACTGTTACAGACATTGCTCACTACCTCCTCTACTACTCCTGCTTCTACCAGTGACTGTATTATTTCAATCAATGCTTTCTCGCCCTCTGGTGATATCTTGTACTTGGGTACTTTCAGTAAGGTTGCGTTCTGTCGTATTGTCACATGCACTGGGTCTATCATCATTCATCCTACGTCTGAGTCAGCCTTAGCCCACAAGTGCAGTGGTAATGTGTCCAGTAGGGATACGTCTGCTTCGGTAATGGTGTACATGTGTTGGGATGGGTGAGGTCTTAGGTGGTGATGGTTGTCATATAAGATGACTCGGACTCCGTCAGGCGAGCATCTGATGGTCGCTCGAAAATGCTTCAGCAGATCGAGACCCATAATGGGGTATTGGAGGAGAGGAGAAATGTTGTGTTGATTATATTTTCTCCTAGGTCAAAGGGGATCGGTTTAGATAAGGGGTTAGTGGAGGGCGCACCATCAAATCCTATTGATGTCACGTGTGAGCCAGACAAGGGTGCCCTTGAAATCAGTCGCTTAGATAATGCACTACGTGTTGCTCCCGTGTCTACCAGAAATGGTAACTTCATGATCAGGACCTTTGCGGTAACATAAGGGCCTTGCTGGTCAACATAGAGCTCAACTGGATCCCTCCCTTGCCATAGGCAGTCCTATGCAAAGTCGTACGTGTTGTCGTAGTCAGACTGTTGGTACGCATTCTGTCGGGGACGGTCAAATGCATTTACTCTACCGGGTCTCTCTTCACTAGCGCCGTTTGCGTACCCTCTCCCACGTCCTCTACCTCTCAGTCCATTTGTCAATTCTCTTGCCCCTTTTTCCTTATTCATTCCTAACAGGATCGGGCATTGGGATTTCCAGTGTCCGTACCCTCTACAAAATGCGCACTGATCCTCTCCTAAGTCCCGACGTCCAGCGTAGGGTGTGGAGACATTATTTCTGGGTGGTGGTGTTCGAGGGATATTTTGCTGATATCCTCCCTTGTACTGTTCTTTCCCTAGGTTCACCCCTTGTAACTGCGCTATCATAACTCGTTCTTTTAAATCCTTCTTTTTCTTTTCGGTGGCCCTATCGTTTTCGTTTTTCTTGTGTTCATAATACTGGGCCATCTGGAGGATGGCCGTAGGTTTACAGGCCGCCCAACTGCTTTCGCTGGTCTGTAGCTTCTGCGATACCTCTGGTAAGAGACCCTTACATAGTTCTGTACGAACAAGTGATGTCCGGTCGCAGTGGACATGTCTTGTCCACTATAATTGGAGAACACTGTTTCGAACCGATAGAAGTATTCTGAGACATCTTCTTGGGGTTTCTGACGGCAAGCGGTTACTATGGACCAATCTATCTTTTTCTCAGGAATCAGGGATTTACTTTTTGTACTATCTTGTCCGAGAGGTCTAATATGGCTTTTACAGGTTTCTGTCCAGGGTTTTGTTGTTTGTCTAGTACATCAAGTTGTTCCCAGGTATGACCGAACAGATCGGAGTGTTCTATTTTACTGATCTGTTTCCATACATCAGCTGGCAGGCATAGCCCAAAGAACAAGTCGATGTCGGCAAGCGTCATAATTGTCGATCCTAGTGCGGTACCTAATAGAGTGTAAAACGCGGTGGGATTCTTTCGCAAGTCCGGCAAGGATTTGCAGAACGTCAGGATGTCCTGTCTATCCCAAGGCTGATATACCCAATTATAAACCACTCTCCCTTCGGCGTCCTGGTGATTTATGTCATCGTGAGTTCCATGTCCTCTAGGGGGGACCCAATAGGGGGCAACTTCCTTTATGGGCATCATATTGTCTAGTCTCTCTATCGGAGGCGCTGTCATTTCCGATGTCGTGTTTTTGACTACCCGTCCTTGTTCTATGAGGTGGCTGAAGACTTTTAGGGTATAGGAGAAAAGTTCCACCACATCACAATCATTTTTGTCTCCTGTATCTACCTTCCTGTATAGAGTCATGAGTCGGTCAGGCCCCATTTTCTTGTACTTTTCCTTATGAGCCGTAAGGGTGTAATAGCAAAAACGCAAGATAAAGTGTCGCTTGTGATTTTCCACATAAGAGTTACATATATCTGTTATATATTCTTCTGTTTCCTTCCTGTCTACCAGAGTTTTGACGATTTTCTCAATACCTGCTCGCTCACTCCTACTCAACCACGGGATTCTTACCGGCCCTTTTTCTGTTGTTTCGGTTCTTACTGGTGTGTCGTTTGATGAGGTATCAGGCACGAGAGGCTCGGTCGGCACAGAGGCCGAGGGTACCGAAGCCCTGGCGCTACCTTCGGTTATGTTCTGAGAATCTTGGTGTTGTATTAGAGGATGAGTAGGGGCATAAGTAGGTGGCATGTAGATAATTGGTGGACCTAGGAGTAAATCGTCATCTAACTTCTGTTTTGATGATAACTCAGGGTAAAGAGCCGAGGGCGCTCTGACAGGGCATTGTCCTGAGATCTCTGATTCTCGCTCTTTCCTAGCATTTTCTCTTTCCTTAATCTCCTCTTCTAACTTTTTACCAGCTTGGTGAGCTGATTTCCGTAGTTCCTTATCTAATCTTGCTTCATCTTTCTTCTTTCGTTGAATCGTTTCTTTTCGCCACATGCAGAGACTATCAAGCATAGTTGGCGTAGTTTTCTTTTTGCGTAGAGCTTTCTCTAGTGTTTCTATTTTATCGGGGTCAAAAGATCCCATCAGTGGCCACTGAATATCTCGATCTGTTTTAGTACTTTTATGCCATAGTTTACTGTAAGCTACAGCGACTAATCCATATTTTACATACATGTCCTTATTAGGGGTGCCCTCCGGTGGAGGCGGATGACTGACCTCGAATTAGCGGTCCGGGCAGAACCAATTACCAATCAGTGGGGAGAAGATAGGCATGACGTATAATCGGACAAATGAAGATCTCAAACAATGGTGGACAAGGATCCACACTACCTATCCTTCACTGTCTGTAAAGAGAGAGAACGTTCCTATTCTTCGTTGTTTGCAAGCAGGGAATATCTAAAAAAGAACCAAATATCTTAAGAACCAAAGAGCGTAATACTAGTATTTTCAAATCAAACAATTCCAATGCAGTCAAACAATCAATCAGATGGATAAACCATCCTACCATTCAGACGTATAACGTCCTACCAATCAGACGTATAGACGTCCTACTCGACCTTACCCGGACCGTTTGGATAGTTCTTCATCTTTCACTTCCAGCGCCCGATCATCCTCTGTTCTCCGTTTTTGCCGCAGCACTTCTGTGTGATCCCAGTTAGGACCGTAGATCACTCGAGAGAGTTCCGTTCGGAACCGGTGAAGTTCGGATGATCGACTGCCAGACAAGGGTCTCTTTCAGGAAGGTGGACTTTTCTGATCGTTGCAGTCGTTCTCTCTGTCGTTAGGACCTCCCTACCGGACCCACGTGTCGCTGATGGGCCCTGCGTTGGGACGCCAATTGTAGAAAAGCAGATTTTCTCTAGTTATCATCAATCACTGCTTTGGCGTTATTCGCCTCTGATCTACTCGATTATTAGATTAATCAAATAAAGAGGCAGGCGCTGGCAATCTGAAAAGCAATGAACAGGTTTATTTCTCCAGAGGAGAACACGTCAATTCGGACAGACGAAATGTCTTCTCGAGGTGCTCTAACTGTACCATTTGTGGCATAGCCTTTTATATACAATCTTGACTGTTTATTACAGGGTAACACATTCCTGACAGTGGTTTATTACATCCCTGGAACCCCGCTTCCAACTTGTTCCCACACATACCCAACAGCAAATGTCCCCCACCCTGATCTCAGCAGGTGATTGTAATCACGCAGCTGGGCATTCCGGCAGGGTCTGAAGTATGCGGGATCGGTCAGATCTATGAGGGTTGTGTCATTGATTAATTCCGACCCCTTTGATGGGGAGCAAGGTTCTACTGTACGGGGGTAATAAACATTATCCGCAGGGGCTGGTTATTGCCCGGGACCAGATGGAACAGACAGGTGCAGGGGAGGAGGTTATCGATGGGCCTGTTTGTGCGAGAGGGATGAAAGGACATGGGCGTTAGGCACGGGAAGTGGCTCCGGGGCTGGGTCGCGCTGAGGATGCTTTATGACTCTAGCATGTGTGCTTGGGGGTTGGCAGAGTGCGGGGGATGACTGTGAGGTCAGGGTGACGTGCTGGTGATTGGCAATGCACAAAATGGCCTGGGTATCTAAAATGGGTGCCGTTTACGTGCATATAATGGCACTTGTTAGGCAAGATGGCGCCGGCGATATTCACGTCTGTCGATTATATTTCAACATCACCCCCATGACCTCACCCGCCAGGACGGTGCACCCCACTGCCCCAGGATCTGTCTGCTCCCCCACCTCTCTCTTCCCTTCCCTCCCACCCTGTGACCTTGCCCCTCAGTATGGTGCACCCCACCGCCTCAGGATCTGTATGCCCCCACACCTCTCTCTTCCCTTCCCTTCCCTTCCCTCCCACCCTATGACCTTACCCCTCAGGACGGTGCACCCCAGCGCCCCAGGATCTGTCCGTTCACCCACCTCTTTCTTCCCTTCCCTCCCACCCCATGACCTCACCCCTCAGGATGGTGTACCCCACCGCCCCAGGATCTGTCTGCTCCCCCACCACTCTCTTCCCTTCCCTCCCACCCTGTGGCCTCATCCCTCAGGACGGTGCACCCCACCACCCCAGGAACTTTCTGCTCCCCCACCTCTCTCTTCCCTTCCCTTCCCTCCCACCCTGTGACCTCACCCCTCAGGACGGTGCCCGCCACCACCCTGGGATCTGCCTTCCCTTCCCTCCCACCCCTGTGACCTCACCCCTCAGGACATTGCATTCCACCCCCCCAGGATCTGTCTGCTCCCCCACCTCTCTCTTCTCTTCCCTCCCACCCCTTGACCTCAACCCTCAAGACGGTGCACCCCACCACCCCAGGATCTGTCCACTCCCCCACCTCTCTCTTCCCTTCCCTCCCACCCCTGTGACCTCAGCCCTCAGGACGGTGCACCCCACCACCCCAGGATCTGTCCCCTCCCCCACCTCTCTCTTCCCTTCTCTCCCACCCCCGTGACCTCAACCCTCAAGACGGTGCACCCCACCGCCCCAGGATCTGTCCGCTTCCCCACCTCTCTCTTCCCTTCTCTCCCACCCCCGTGACCTCAACCCTCAAGACGGTGCACCTCACCACCCCAGGATCTGTCCGCTCCCCCACCTCTCTCTTCCCTTCCCTCCCACCCGGTGACTTCAAACCTCAACACGGTGCACCCCACCACCCCAGGATCTGTCCGCTCCCCCACCTCTCTCTTCCCTTCCCTCCCACCCCGTGACCTCACCCCTCAGGACGGTGCCCCCACCTCCCCAGGATCTGTCCGCTCCCCCACCTCTCTCTTCCCTTCCCTCCCACCCGTGACCTTACCCCTCAGGACGGTGCACCCCACCGCCCAAGGATCTGTACGCTCCCCCACCTCTCTCTTCCCTTCCCACCCACCCCTGTGACCTCAGCCCTCAGGACGGTGCCCCCCACCACCCCAGGATCTGTCCCTTCCCCACCTCTCTCTTCCCTTCCCTCCCACCCCGTGACCTCACCCCTCAGGACGGTGCACCCCACCGCCCCAGGATATTTCCCCTCCCCCACCTCTCTCTTCCCTTCCCTCCCACCCCTGTGACCTTACACCTCAGGACGGTGCCCCCCACCACCCCAGGATCTGTCCGCTCCCCACCTCTCTCTTCCCTTCCTTCCCACCCCTGTGACCTCACCCCTCAGGACGGAGCACCCCACCGCCCCAGGATCTGTCCCTCCCCCACCTCTCTCTTCCCTTCCCTCCCACCCCGTGACCTCACCCCTCAGGACAGTGCACCCCACCACCCCAGGGTCTCTCAGCTTAAGGTCCGGCTTCTCTCGCCCACCTCCACATCCCGACCCCTCCCATCCTCCCCTCACTAGTGTCCCGGACAGACCTGCTCCATGAAACAACCCTTGTTCAACGCACAAGGATATTAAACGTTCATTTACTGTACTTTTGAACCTCAGAGGAACAGATGGTTAAAATAAGTTGTGCTTTGAAATGCTCTTTACTATTAGACAGATCAAGTTACTAAAACCTCTTTCTCTCGAGTCTTATGAAAAACAGAATCCAATAATAAAGGGGGTTCTCATCATGAAGGTCCCCCAATGACGTGCCTGTCCCTGACTGATGGGTGCCTGCGCGTGAGGGGCGTGCCTCTCGCGCACACATGGTTCTTGTTTGGATCCATGGCAGGCGCAGCGGGGGTGTGGCTTCACTGCACGTGCCTCGCCCCTCCCTCCTTAGGGTTCTTAGTGTCTATGGTGGCCCGGATGGCTCAGAAAGAGCAGAGCGATGTGCTTGCTTGTTGCACGGTCTCCTTAAATGCACCCAAGCAGCTCAAGCCAGGAAGGTTTGCAGTCTCCATGCCAGGAGTGCTCCACCGGATGCCAGCTGGAGACATTAGGATGTGTGTGGACTTAAGAGATCTTAATAAATGGATGTGGGCAGAGCACCAGCCGCTCCCTAACATGTTCAAAACTCTCAGTATGTTGAAAGGGTGAAATGTTTTCTATTTTAGACCTTTCCTCAGCCTACCATCAGATACAGCTACACCAAGACTCGCAACACTTGTCCTCATTTGTGAAACCGTTTGGGGCATACCGGTTTATTAGAATGTCGTCTTGCCTGGACTTGGCTTGTTATCAAAGACTTTCGGTAGTCACAGAAGGCATTTAGGAGTCCTAAAGTTAGGCCTCCTAACTTCTGTGAATACCAAAATGAGTAAGTGCCTTCTGTGAATACCAAAATGAGTAAGGGCCATATGTATCAACATTCCGTTTTGCGATTCCTAAATAGCGATTTTTAAGGAATCGCTATTTAGAAATCGCAAAATGGTATGTATGTAGAAAATCGCTTCTTTTAAGCGATTCCTTAAAATTCCATAATTGCGATTAGCAAATTGCTAATCGCAATTAAGGAATAATTTCCCATTCATTTCTATGGGCCAGGAGGCCCATAGGAATGAAGGGGAAATTGCGAATCGCAATTTGCTAATCGCAAATTGTGAATATTTTCAAGGGTGCAGGGGTGTCTCAAGAACACCCTGCTGCACCCCTGAAAATGACATGTGTGCGCATATGGGGCACATACATGCCCTAAGGACATGTATGAGCGTCACATGGCACCTTTTGATTTTTAAAATAATGCTTTTTTGAAAGAATTCGCAACTTACCACCAACTAAAAGTTGGTGGTAATTTGCGATTCCTTAATGGCATTTTGGAATGGTTTTTTTCTTGTTACATTGCATTTAAGGAATCGCAAAATTTGCAATTCCTTAAATGCAATCGCAAAATAAGGAATGGCAAATTTAGCGATTCCTTATTATGCAACAAAAATGTTTCATACATACCATTTAGCGAAAATGGTTTCGCAAACGCCGGAATTCTGCGAATTTCGGCGTTTGCAAACCCATTTTGCCTTGATACATATGGCCCTAAGTGCCTTCAGTGAATACCAAAATGGTAGTAAGTTTAAGATTTTGTCTTAAGTTAGTTCTGTGAATCGGGCCCAAAGAATCATAAAAATGGTCCTGGAGGGAATATTTATCTGTGTAGAATTGGAATAATGTCAGTCACGTACATGGGTCATGTTATATCGGGGGAGGACATCCAACCTTAACAGGAGTTAGTGGAGCGCAATGAGGGTGCTCCCACCTCTACAGACAAACATCAAGTAAGGCCATTTTTGATACGCTCTGAGTTCTATTGTAAGTTCATAAAGTGGTTTACGGGTGTGGTGGAGCCAATTAGAACTTTGCTGCAGAAGGGGGTTCATTTTGTTGGTCAGAATAATGTGAGGTGGCGTTTAAAGCCGTGAAATTGGGAATCAGCACAATGCCCACCTTGGGTCATTTTGATTCCGGGAGGAAGAGCATACTGAGCACCGGCGCCAGTCTTCAGGGGGCTGGGTGCAGTACTTTCTTAAGGTGAGGGTAGTGTAGGGAAATTAGTGACTTTTACCTTAAAAACACTTCAGAAAGTGCAGGAGCACTATTTGTGCATTAAAAGACAAGCCCTAGCTATAGTCAATTGTGTGTCTTTTGCTTTCTCGCCCTAAGTGCGCCAGGTATGCCTAGACATAGGTCCCGGGCTCACTGTGCCACTGGAATCAAGCTATCCTGGCAGAGGAGAGGTGAAACCCTAAACCGGTCCTAGGATGCTTGCTTCCGGTCCAGGGAGGACCTGGCTTTGCAGTTTGGTCTGGACTGTTCCCATGAGGCACAGGGTCAAGACTGATTTGCATATGGCCGGGTCTAAACTGGGCTTGCATGGTGAGCAAAAGAATGATGGATTTAACCCAGATCTCTTGACTGGGGATGAATGTTTTGATTTGTTCTGCATGCTGTCCATCAATTGTGTGTCTTTTCGTAGCTATAGTCTGGGCAGTCCAACATTTTAAGTTTTATCTGTGTGAATTCCTTTCTTGGTGAGAACAGGTCACCAGACTTTGGTTCCGGTGTTTTCCTGTAACTGCAGCGTGAGACTGACCCCTAGACTGTCTGACACGGCTATCAGTGGTTAGCAAACACGATGGGGTCATTGAGGATGTAAGTTGTGTGAACTGGGTGAGGAAACCCACGATTACGAGGCAGAAGTGCCTGAAAAGCTGTGAGGCTGATGAACTATTTCCTACAATTCAATCCTCTGTAGTGAATGGCCGGCCTGACTATAAAAGGTAAGATACTGAACTGAGACCATGTTCGTCAGTAAGAAATCAACTTGCATTGTTCCCAGATGACCTGGTGAGAGGTGAAAGGATTGTCCCACCCAGTACCATAAGGGCCAACAGGGCCGGACTGGGAACCCTGGCAAAGAGCTCGGTCGACCACCCCCCTCCAAACCCCGCCCCCCCAGGAGGGGGGCGGGGGGGTGGGGGGCGTTGGAGGGGTTTGGTCCACCGGGACCACTATTGACTCCTCACCTGGCTACAGCTCAGGATTATGGGGCACCGCTCTGTCGTCGGTACTCCACGCAGCCAACTGACCTCGCCAAACAGCCCAGTTGGCTGCGTGGAGTACCGACGGACAGAGCAGTGCCCCATAATCTTGAGCTGTAGCCAGGTGAGGAGATGCACGTTCCTCTTGCATTCAAGGAGGACTGGAAGGACTAAGCAGGTGATACCTTTATCATTTATTTTGTCCTTTGTTCTGTACTATAAAGCAGTAGCAAAGTCAATAGTGGTCCTGATGAAGCAGTAGATACTTGAATGGATCATAAAATCTGCAGAAACATGTCGACCAGAAACATCTAGTCAGAAGCTATTTGTTAAACCTACTGATTCTTTGCGCTCATATTGTTTTTAAAGATTGGAAGTGGACGGCTATTGAATAAAGTGTTGTTTGCGTTCACTCTCCAATTGTAAAAGAGCACTTTTCTTTTTCTTTTCATTCACTTTTTCTCATGCCCTGCTTTCAGTTACCAATACACACTAGCAGTTAACCTCCCGAGTCCAAACACACACTAGGCTAAGTCATTTCACTACCAATCTCTGGTGAAGTGGCAACAACATGGACTCCCCACTCTGTGAAGTGGTCATAATGATGGAAAGGACGGTACAGTTTGAGTAACTGATGGATATTCTTCCACATTGTGAAGTATCCTGTTGTATGCCTTGTTAGTATACATGCTGGACACTATAAATTGAGACACACATAGACTACTTAGATATATTGTTTCCAGTAGACCCAGTTACTCTTTCGTAGTTTATATGTTCTGTTAAGGGGGCTGTAACTGTGCCTAGGTCTGTAAATATTCCCTTGGACCCTCCTCCCACCCGTTAGTTGTTTTTGTACTTGTTAATTAATACCACAGTACTCTGTAAATTAAAAAAAAATATTTACAATCATAAAAATTGGTTTCCCTGCCTATTGACACTTTGGTAAAGTGTCTCAAGTATTTGTATACCTTTAAAAAACTGTGAGAAGCCATATCTGACATAGAAACCCACAACACCGTCAAAGTATGGTCTAAACAATACGGCTGCCTTTTAATTTTGTAAAGCCTTGCATTAACCAATAATATGATGTTCTGTCATTTTTGTCATCTCTATGCACCACGGTATGCATGAAAGTAATGTGGTATACCGCAACCCAATCTATCACTAAGCTTTTGTCCTCATTACTAAAAAAAATACTGAACTAATTCACATCTAATAACAAAAAGGATCCTTTTCCACATCATAATCCACATTCTTGCTGAATTTCATATAGATCAGTTCAGCCATTTTGACTCTATGTCTGTGCATAAAGTCTACAGAAAATCCAACTGTGGAAAAACGTGTTTTGGGAACACCCTTTCTTCTTTGCACTCCTTAATTAATCACCATGAAACACTGCGTTGTCAGCCAGTGTAGAAAAAGCAATAGGTCTGCAAAGTTTCATGGAGATTCGTCAAACAGTAGCAAAGCTACGACCAATCAAAAATCAGAGGAATTCCTATCTCTGAGAACCTAAGTATAACTACAAAGTGACTACCGCCACTCTGTGATATATATCTTTATAGTATTTAGACAAAACATTGAGTTTAAAATATTGTGATACAGAAAAATTGTCAAACAATATTGCTACTACAAAAAGTATTGTGAATCAGAATATCGTTGTCAAGAATATCATTTTATGGTAAGAAATATTTTCAAAAATATTGTTTTTCATATTGTTTTTATTAATATAGTTGAAAAATATCAAAAGATCATTTTTTTATTAATGTAATGTGTTTTCATTAATATATTCATTTGAGATGGTAATATTGTTAGCATATTGTTAGTATACTTTTTTATTTTTATAGATATCAATTGTAATTTTAAGTGTTAGAAATTTATTTTTAAATTAGCAA
>NC_141690.1:277379300-277425885 GCF_964263255.1 Lissotriton vulgaris
CACTTCAACATGGCCGCTGGGGCCTGGCGGCTGTAGCAGGTTAGCGGTCCTGCTGCTCGCACACCGCGCGGATGTAATTGTAGTACATCTTCTGGCCAGGCGTGGCCAGACAGGAGCAAATCAAATAAAAGGGGGTGGACCGCTCGACGTCACACTTCGACACCAGCATGACACCTCAAGCATCGGCGCGGCGAGTGCGACCGAGTTGATTCTAGCACCACCGCCGCACCAGAGCGGAAGACAAATCGGAAGCTGCCAGCTCTCCTCCATCCAGTCAACACAACAGAGGTCAAGTGCAGTGGCCACACGGTCTCTCCTCACCAGTGTGTACCAGGCGTACCAGGCCGAGTCTGGCCCTCAGGGCCGGCTTTAGGGCAGTGCGACTGGTGTGGTCGCATTGGGCAACAACCTGTGGAGGGGGGGCGCTGTGACCTCAGGGGGCGCTGTGTTTAGCAATATCCTATGATGGGAGAGGTAAGGGGCACTTTTGCAGGTGGTAGGGAGAGAATCAGAAGAGGTGGTCATGGGATGTGGGGGCGCCAAAGTGAATGTCGCACAGGGTTCATCAGCGCCTGTCTCTCTGCAACACGCGCTACCCCAGTGGGAAAAGGCAAGTGAGATCCACACCACGCCCAACTTTCCCCTAGCGCTCTGCCAGATCGAGCCACCACACAGCCACTCAAACAAGAAGTGGCTGCTACAAGTAAGAAATGAACAAAAAAAAACACAGGCGAAGAAATAAAGAGATAACAGTATAGACAGTTTGAATTCAAGGAATAGAGGCAAACAAATATTTTTCCGGACACTATTGAGCAAACACTTACAGTCATAGTCAGGCTTCAGGAAAGTGACACAGCCTACCAGGTGCCTCCCAACCAAACTGCACATCATCACCAGGAAAGCCGCAGGAACACACAGTACGTGGCACCCACCAGTGGACATTCAATGCCTAGGCCTACAATCTAAAGCCCAGAGCACGCCCAGCATAGGGGACGAGGACCAACCCCACCGGCCAAACCCCACGCAACATGCCCTCATAGCGGTGTTGCCACTATTTAGCGAACTGGCTGAACCCACAACATCATCCCCAAGATGGAAAATATGGCTCGGGCTGTTCGAGAACTACTTCGGTGCCTCGAGGGAGACAGATGGTACAGTTAAAAGATCACTACTCCTCCACCACGCGGGAGAAGAAATTTACAAATTGTTCAAACACCTACCCAACACGGGACCAAACAGACTATGACGCAGCAGTAAGGGCACTCAATGTCCACTTTGATCTCCAGCTAAACCCCGACTTTGAAAGGTTTAAACTATGTTGCGGTGGCCAACGAGAAGAAGAATCCATGGACACTTTTTAGAGTTGGTTACGCGAACTAGCGAGCACGTGCACAGTGGACGACGAGCTAAAGGAAATTCTCGCTTGACTCATACAAGGATGTCGAAGTAAAACCTTGCGAGTATTAATCCTGCGCCAACCAAGCATCAGCCTAGATGACATCCAGATCCTAGCACGATCGCACGATTTGTCCACCTCCCTGGCCTACGAAATGGATCAAGCCATCACACAATCTCCAGAAATGCCCGCATATGTCAAAACGGAGCGAGCGATGCGTTCCGGACCAAGAGCCGAGGAGACATAACCAAAGGAGGTCTGACCCAGCCTAGTAAGCTATGGTGTGGGTACTGCAGCCGTGAAGAACAACCGGTCAACGAGTGTCCAGTACAAGACTGCACTTGCTCAAACTGGGGAATCCAGAACCGCTTTGCAACAGTTTGTAGGAAGAGGCTCAGAGGTAAAGTCCCCAGAATCAATCGCCACCAACCAGGCTGGTGCACAAGCTATCTCTCATGCACCTGGCGCATCAAGGTGATGCCAAGCCATCAGCAATACAGAGCCGCCGCTTGGAAGCCTCCTACCGCGAAGAAGAGGAAGAAGAAGATACGTTCCTCATCTCATTCACAAGGGAACTAAATTGCCACAGGAGGTTACAATCCACATGTGTTGTCCGAATAGCAGGGTCAGAAGTGAAAGCAGTAATCAACATCAGGGCCTCTGTCAATGTAATGGGAGTATACCACCGCATGAGACCCAACCCCCTCCTGGTACCACCCACACCAAATCTTTGCATACGGAAGTCAGATGCCACTACCCTTCCACGGATGGAACCCCAAGCTCCAGAATTATTGGGTATTAAGTATACCTCTCTTAGTACAAATACATCCCTGAGCTCTTCTCTTTCAGTGAGGGGGCTGTAGCCCGTTTCGTTCGTGACTAGGCATCACATTATGAAGGTTACCGAATGACGAAGCATGCCACCTTTGGTGGGTGAGGGAAACTGCTCTATAAAAGGGACTCTTGGGTAAGAGTGTTTTCCCAGCTAGGCTAATAATGTACTTTAAACCCAAGTGTTCATATTTGTGTTTTGAAAACCGTTGATTGACCCAGAATTTCCACCAGAATTCGTCTAGACTGGAAAAGAGCTGGGCCTCCAGAACCAGATATTTACATTTGTTTCCACATCAGAAGAAGCAGCAGCCCAGAGACACATCTGGTTAGGGCCGTTTGTACCGTGTTTGTAGATTTGTTCCAAGGCTGGGAAAACATCTGGGTTACTGGCGGAGCCTGATGCTCTGTGTTGCTAGAACCCAGAAAGATTTGATGTGTTACTCTTGGACTCGAAAGGAGATCACAAACCATAGAGGAAGTCTTGTCCTAGTCGCTAGGCGTGTCAAGTCCAGGGTCTTACGGCAGAGAATGAGGACTTGGTGCATTAAAGAAAAAGTTGAGTGCACTGTGATCGGGTCCTCAATCACAATACAACTCTCATTGCAGTCCACATCTAAGTGGATATTTTTATGAATTAAAATGCTAGGTTTTTTGAATAAATGTTGGTTGTCTTAGAGCTATTGTTATGGACTGCAGACTTAACAGACATAAGACTGCACAGCCACCGCGGACCACTGAAGTGGACCTAACATGGGTCCATGTGTGTTATAGTGTCATTGTCAAGGTTGGAGCTCAAATTCCAGTTGATGACAACTCCCCCAAAGAGATTTGCTAATTTTTCAGAAAATTAGTTGACCACATGAGCTCTGCCTACACTTTTGCTCCATCCCGGCACATGTATGTTAACATGATCCCGCCTTTGTGCTTTACAGATGAGGAAATCTGATGCTGCGTTTCTTTGGGCATTGCCACCTTGTAGGACAAACTTGACCCAAAATCAGACCCTCTTGGACCCTGCATCAACTGTTTAATCTTCAAAAATAAGTATCCAAGGAGGAAACACTTTATGTGTTTGCCCAGTTTTTTTTGATCAGACATAAGGATTCAAAAATCTTTAGACTTGCCATGGCCTTCGATTGATGGGTGCAAAACCTGAGCGAAGCGGCTGATTCTTCCCATCTTTGCAACCATCTTCCATGGGCACCAGAAAATCAGATTCTGAGGCTGGCTGACATCTTGCCTATTTTGAAGAAACATACCAAAGACGGACTTCTTGGTTCCCTCGTTATGCCGCGGTCCTTCAATTTGTGGTCCTCTTCCACCTCCCTCTCCACCTGGAAGAAAAGGTCTAATCATGAGGGTGCCAGCCAGATCCCAGAACTGGAACCACCAACTGTGAAAAGCAGCGAGGTTCCTAAGACCCCCAAAGCTGCCCGGCGCAGGGTCACCTTTAATTCACTTTGGATTCTCTAACAAAATAATGAGGCATGCGCTGGACACTGGAAGGCAAGAAAAAGGTTTATTACTCTCAAGAGGAGACCACGTCAACTGCAGAAACCAGGATGTTTCAGGGAGGTGTTCTACCGGCAACACCTTTGGCTCTTCCTTTAATACAGATTTGACACATTGCATTTGTTTTCATCAACATGGTTACACAAGCTTGTGTCCCTGACCCGGGCAGGTTGTCACACAAGCCCAACATTGTTTCATCAACATGGTTACACATGATTGAGTCCCCGCAGGTTGTCACACAAGCCCAACATTGTTTCATCATCCCAGCCAGGTCAAACAGACAATTTTATCTTGCAGCTGGACCTTGCTTCAGGGTCTAAAACATGTGAGACCGGCCAGATCTAAGAGTCTGTTCTGTTGATAAAAACAGGTCCATTGTTGGCAAAAACAAGTCTTGCTGTTTGCAGTGCAATAAACCATGTTTGCAAGAGTCGGTTTGGTATTTGGAACCTGTTTGTGTAAGACTCTCCAAGGGTTTGCCTGTAAACAGAGATTAGAGGAAAAACGAGTTTGTGGCAGCAAGTGGTGTTGATGTTCGTTGTGGCAATAGAGTTTATAGCCCCCAGCTCACATACCAGTTTGGTCAGAGGGATGCTAGTAAGGGCAGGGTTAAAAAAAGGTGACCAACAGAATGCAAAATGGCTGTGATGGATAAAATGGTTGCAGCTTACGTGCACATAGAAATTCCCACTAAACAAGATGGAGCAGGAACGTCAGGAGGTCCTGTAGGCCACGGACCTGGAGTGGTAGGGCGTTCCATAGTTTCGCTGCCAAGTAGCAGAAGGAGCGTCCTCCCATCCGCGCGCGATTTATGCGAGTGACCACTACTGGGTGCTGACCCTCTGAGCGTAAAGCTCGCCGAGGGATGTAGGGGGTCAGAAGGGGACAGAGCATGGGAGGAGATGCAGAATACAAGATTTTAAATGCCAGACAGAGGGTCTTGAATTGAATCCTCTTATCCACGGGCAGCCAGTGAAGTTTGGTCAGGGTACTAAAGACTGACTGGGAGCGGGGGAGCCCTGTCAAGGCTCTGGCAGCCGCGTTTTGAACTCATTGTAATCTTCCTACCTCAGCCTAATTGGCCCCTAAGAGTAGAGAGCTCGCATAGTCCAGTTGAGATAGAATGGAGGACTGTACTATGAGCTGATGAGTAGGAGGGTCAAAGAATTTTAGGATCGGCTTAAGGTTCCGAAGGATCCCAAAACATGTGGCGGCAACCTTTTTAGTGTGGTTGATGAAATTAAGCGAGGAGTCTAGCCAGACTCCAAGGTTTTTTACCTCGCTCTTAGGCTCGGGAGGATTCCCGATATGTCTCCGGAGGCTTCCTACCATGTCAGCCAACCAGATGCCCAAGGCGAGCATAGTAGTGTCTTGTGTGTTATAGAGCGCGGGATACCTCTACTCCCTTAAATAGTCTAGCAACGTAAGTGATTGGGTGTGGTTAATAAAATTCATGATGCAGAACAAGTCAGTAAGCGGTTATCCTCTAGAGAATAAAGACGTGTAATATTGAGCTCCGTGTGTGGCGTGATTCATTTACATGCTACCGGGCTTGGGAGGGTGCTACAAGCATCACTTAACTAGTGACGTATGTAGCTGGAAAACATTTTCTCACGAACCTTCTGTAATTCTTGTGAACACTATCATGAGGGCTCAAAGTGCACTGAATTTTGAGCATATTGATTTCCACACTAGAATCAGGACTCTCACACCCCCATTAAAAAAAAAAAATCTAAATTGGAAATTATTTTCAAATTCAGCTCATGAGAAAATGCTGTTTTCAGCACCAGCCATCAGTCATGAGGAAAAAGTTCCAGGTTGCCTCTTGATGATGAAGGACAATTGGGCAAGATTGGAAAAGGTAGGACAATAATCAGGAGCTCTGTATGACGTCACTCGGACCATAGAAACATTGCAAATAGGCACTGCCTGGAAAGACCCCGCTTGCACCACCTTCCTTTCTAAAATCAGGACCCATGCAGGTCAGAAACCCAGCTCTCCAGTTCTCAGCACTAACGATTAATGGGGCACAAAGGTGGGGGATAAAAATGTGTCACCATTATGACCCGGTGTCAGTGCTCCCTGGAAAAAGCTTTGTAATGTGGGTGCTTGTATCACAGTTGTATCTGCTAGAAAAAAACATCTGGTTTGAGCCCCAGCTAACAGCTGCAAAAGAAAATCTACACAGTTAAGGTGGAAACTCACAACATTATGAAACTTTGGGCCTGGTTTAGATCTTGGCGGACAGGAATGGGATTTATACTTCAGCGGACGGGATGTCCGTCACCGTTGTGACAGAGTAACCCGGGATTCCCGCCACTGTTGTGACGGTATAACCCGTCCGTCAAGACCTAAATAAGGCAGTATGTAAAACCTTGTTTGTGTCAAAAAATATTTGGCACTACAAAAACATCTCCTTACTACTTTTACCTGTTGAATCTTCCCTACTAACATGTTTATTTACTGGAATATACAAGAAAAATCTTGCTGAAAATTCTCCTGCTAAATCTTTTTCTGCAAGAAACTTTTGTCTGTGCTTCTAGAATTGCAAACAATCTACAAACTTTGTAACTTTATCAGGCTGCATACTCAGAAACTATGGAACCCCACTCACTGAAAAGCAATCTACCCATCCCTTGCAGAGCTCTAAGAGCCTGGTGCTCATACCACAGCTCTGAGGTGCATCCACCGCCCTTGAGAGGGAGATGAAGGCTCTTAAGAGTCCTCTACCGAGATCCCTGTTGGCATTCATCTTCTCTCCTGCCAGGCTCCCCTGAGCATATGTGCACTGCTCTGTGACTGGTAACCTTCTTCAGAGACAGGAGAAGAGCAGTAAAGACACACAAGGAATCCTACCAGATGGCGCTTGGAATCTGAGTGATGGCGCTGCCACCGCTTTTTCAATCCTGCAACGATGATTATGTCTAATTATTCCAGTGTTAATACCGTTTTAATAACTCCAGTTCTGCCAGAATGGCGGAGTACAAATACTGCTCGTATGGTGCACATTTCACACAATCCTACAAACCGCCACAATGTCACCGCCAACGCGACACCACGCTGAGGGGTGGAAGGAAGCCAATGGTATGCAGACTTACAACGGGCAGCACTTGGAACTGTCAGCTGTGGCACCCAAAAGTATATTTTAAGGAGGCTTTCTCCCTTCACCATATTGGGCGGGCCTGGTCTCTGTTGCCCCATTCACAGTAGCACTTATTGCCACTTGCACTTACCAACATGGCGACGGCTGAAAAACTGCTTTCCTGAATACAATCTGACACCATTCTTTTTTTTTTTTTTTTTTTTTTTTTTTTTTTTTGGATTTGTAGAGCGCTCGTACACCAGGCGGTTTCTTGGCGCTAACTGATAACAGCTACTCAGTCGGTCGGAAGGGAAGTGGAGAAAAAAATTCAGGATGGGAAAGCTTGGGTGAAGAGGAAGGTCTTGAGGTCTCGGCGGAAGATGGGGTATTGAGTGCAGGTTCTGAGGGACAGTGGGAGAGAGTTCCAGAAAGCTGGGCCCGTGGTAGCAAATCTGGAACCACCCCATTTCTTCCGTTTGAAACGGGGAACCACGAGAAGGTGGTGGGAGGAGGATCGGAGGTCTCTTGGCGGAGTATAAGTTTGTATAGCTGAATTAATGAAGGAAGGGGCGGAACCGGTCCTGGCTTTAAAGATAGTGCAGCCGAGCTTGAATAAGACGCGCTGCCGGACAGGGAGCCAGTGAAGGGAAAGAAGAAGAGGAGTAACATGGTGCGATTTAGAGAGGTTAAAAACCAGCCGGGCGGCCTGGTTTTGGACCAGCTGGAGGCGCCTCATGAGGTAGTCAGGCATGCCATGGTAAAGGACATTGCCGTAATCCAGGCGTGATGTCACCATGGCCAATAGAATTAATTTGAGCGCGTCTTGGGCGAAAAATCGAGAGACTCTGCGGATAGTCCTGAGCGAGAGAAAAGCTGATGACACCACAGCAGAGACTTGGGAGTGTAAGGAAAGTTGGTTATTGATTTTGAAACCAAGGGTTTTGACAGAGGGTACAGGAGTGGGTGGGGGACCTAGTGATGGGGGCCAGAAGGAAGGGGACCAGGGACTGGAGCAACCACCCGTCAACACCAACTCCGTTTTATCGGGGTTGAGTTTCAGGTGGTTGAAGTTCATCCAGTCCTGGATGAAGGTCATGATGGACTGAACCTTAGACATGGACTCTGGGGCAGAGGATAGGTGGAAAATGAGCTGGAGATCATCTGCATAGTTGTACACAGAGACCTCCAGCTGCTGTAAAGCAAAAATAAGGGGGGCGATGTAGAGATTAAATAAGAGGGGGGATAGTGAGGAACCCTGAGGGACACCGCACTGGATGGGTAGAGATTCCGCAGAGAACTCTCCCAGACGAACCGCCTGAGTCCGACCGCTCAAGAAGGAGGACAACCATAGTAGGGCTGTTCCTCGAATTCCCGCCGCTTCGACCCGTGAAAGTAAGATGGAATGGTCCACGGTGTCGAATGCGGCGGAAAGATCTAGGAGGATCAGGGCCTGATGTTGATTGGTGTCCAATCCTTGTCGGAGGTTATCCAGAACTGATGTTATGACGGACTCAGTTGAGTGGGCTGGGCGGAAGCCAGCCTGTCTTGGGGCCAAGACCCCATGACTCTCCACAAAGTCGCTCAGTGTTTTGACCACGTGTCGTTCCAATACCTTTGCCAGGAAAGGCAGGAGGGAGATTGGGCGGAAGTTAGCAGGGTCGGAAGGATCCGCACCAGGTTTTTTGAGGATTGGTACGATCACTGCTGATTTAAGTGCTGGGGTAACGATGCCCTGAGCCAGTGAACTATTGAGGAGCGTTAAAGGAGGTGAGGGGCAGAAGGTGTAAATCTGTTTTAAGATGTAGGCAGGGCAGGGGTCCAGCGGGGAGCCGGACTTGACCAACGGAAGAATGGAAAGAAATGAGTTGGTCGATAGAAGGGGAATTGAGTCCAGCTTAGCGGTGGCTGGAGGACGTGGGAGGTCCCTGAAGGTCGAGGATGGGAGGAGAATTTTACTTTTAATTTTGCTGATTTTATCTAGGAAAAAGTGATTAAGGGAGTCGCATAGTGATTGAGAGGGTGATGGTTTAAGTGAGGCTCTGTCGGAAAAGGCGAGGTCTTGGATGATGGAAAAGATTTCTCTCGGTCGACTCTCCGCTAGTTGGATTTTTGAGGAGAAATAGTCTTTCTTTGTGTCTAATATGCTTTTTTTATACTGAGTGAGAAGTTCAGTATACCTGGTTTTAGCGATGGGACAGTAGTTTCGTCTCCATTGTCGTTCGGCTTGGCGGAGAGCGAGTTTTAGGTTCTTTAGATCGTCTGAGAACCAGCGGTTTGCATCTTTGGAGCGTTTGGTTGCGATGCGTTTTAGAGGGGCGACAGTGTCGCACCCGGCTTGTAGCCAATCAGTGATGGCGACTACCTGGCCAGAGGAGGGTAGCGCAGCCAAGTCGGGGCTGGAAGAGGAGAGGAGGGTCGACAGTGCTTCGATGTCGACACGATTCCATGAACGCGCCCAGACATTTCTCGCAAGAGAAGGCTTGGCTGGTGGGAGGGGGGCTAGAGATAGGGTGATCAGTGAGTGATCCGACCATGGACATGGTGAGATGGAGAGAGACGCGACCGGGCAGTCGCGTTGCCAGATTTGGTCCAAGATATGACCCGACCTGTGTGTGGGAGTGTTGACGACTGAAATAAAATTGAGCGACTGGAGAGAGTCAGAGAATTCCTTAGACGTGGTGCATTCCGCGGGGTCGGAGGGCCAGAAATTAAAATCTCCCAGTACAATGATGGAAGAATGGTTGACAGCCAATGTCGCCATTAGTTCTTGAAAACAGGGAAGGAACATTTGAGGGGAAGACGGGGGTCGGTACACGAGGACACAAGTCAAAGGGGGAGAAAAGGAGAGAGACCGAGCCACTAAACAGTCTGAGGTGCCCATGGAGGGAGATGCTAAGGGGTGAAAAGTGAGCTCCTTACGTGCGATAAGGGCTACCCCGCCGCCAGGCCTGCCCGAGGGGCGGTCGGCTCGAATGGCATAATAGCTCGGGGGGAGTATCGCCAGCAGGGAGGGAAGAGAGCTGTCTGAGAACCAGGTCTCAGTGAGAAATAATAAATCCGGTTGGTGGGAATCCAGTAGAGTAAAAAGGTCAAGCTGGTGTTTTACTGCTGACCGTGTGTTTAGATACATGGCAGTTATAGCAGGAGGGGGGAGGACGCTCTGGAGCGGGTTCGAGGGCGTGGTCTTTAGGGACATAGACAGGGTGTTAGAGTGGATTGACTCATGTACAATTAGTCCGAGGTCGGTAATCCTAGCTAAGGTAGCGGGCGGTAGGGTCCACTTACCTTGCTGAGCCGTGAGTTGCGAGTGAGAGTACTGAATTCTGGTATCAACAACTTCACCAAGAGATGTCTCCTTTCAATGATAGCAGATAAAGGTGACACAATGCCATTTTGGGCCGCAGTCTACCAGCGCAGCTGTCTCGTTTGCTAAAGACATCTTGAGGATATTCTGAAAGTTGACCTGGGAATGCATGTAACTCACGTTTTCTTGCTTTCCATTTGCAGGCTTTGTTTGTTTTAGGCTGTCCAGCTTGAGTTTGTGCCTTCCTGTGCCCAAACCTTCTTTACAGGATCTTCTGAATACCTCCTTCTTGTTAACAGGCCTGTACATCTTGTTCTTATCTCATCAAATGTGCACTGCATTCAAAGACTGAGGTCAAATACCAGGCGCTGTCTTTTGAGGGCACTTGTTTACTTTTCTTTCTCTGACTTCAAAGTGAGAGAATTTACATTACAATCTTGCTGGATACTGGGGTTTGGAAAAAGTTTTTTCTAGCACCCAAAAACATTTAAATGACTATGTCAGTGTTTCAGAATATATCAGATTTAGGAACACAAATGAAGCACATTTGTTGTTATTTCTGAAGTGTGTTGGAAACAAATACTTTAATATGATCAAAACAGATCATTACACTAGATGATACCATTTTCATACATTTTAGCCGATGCACTGTAAAGTTTTATTAATAAAACTGTGTCTGTGCAATGCAATGGTAATTTAATTGAAAATGTGTTTCTGTAATAGCAGTGCGCTACCACACTTTGCATACTTTGCTCTATGCCACTGCACTCTACTGTGCATCAGTCCACTTTACACCACTCCACGCCACTACACTCTATGCCTCTCTCCTCTACTCTGCACCACTCTATTCCACGCCAATGCACTCCTTGCTACTCTACACCACTGCTCTCTTCGCCACTGCCTCTACACCACTCCAGTCTAGGCCACACCAATCTACTCTGCACAATTCCACTCTATGCCACTGTACTCTACGCCACTCTGCAACACCACACTCTACACCCCTGCCGTCTATGCCTATACACTCTACACCAACGCACTCTACTCTGTAACACTCAACTCTATGCCCCTGTACTCTACTCCAATCCACCGTACACCACTCTAATCTATTCTGTGACACTGCACTCTATGCCACTGCACTCAATCAATCAATCAATCAATCACATCATTTGTATAGCGCACTGCTCACCCGGAAGGGTCTCAAGGCGCTGGGGTGGGAGGGGTCCGCCACTGTTCGAAAAGCCAGGTCTTGAGTTGCTTCCTGAAGGAGAGGTGGTCCTGGGTCATCCGTAGGTGGATGGGGAGGGAGTTCCATGTCTTGGCCGCCAGGTAGGAGAAGGATCTTCCTCCGGCGGTGGCTCTGCGGATGCATGGTACGGCCGTGAGGGCGAGGCTGGTCGATCGCAGCTGGCGGGTGGGTGTATAGAAGGTCAGGTGGTTGTTGAGGTACTTGGGTCCCAGGTCGTGGAGTGCCTTGTGTGCATGGGTGAGGAGTCTGAACGTGATCCTCTTGCTGACGGGGAGCCAGTGCAGGTCTCTCAGGTGGACGGAGATGTGGTTGTGTCGGGGGATGTCCAGGATGAGTTGTGCGGAGGCGTTCTGTATGCGCTGGAGTCTTTTCTGTAGTTTGGCTGTAGTTCCCGCGTAGTGGGTGTTCCCGTAGTCCAGTCGGCTGCTGACTCTGCACCACTTTGCTGCGCTCTTACTTTCACATGAAAATAAGATCCCACTATGACAACTTGGACATACAGACACAGGACACCAAACCCACTCCCCCCCAGCAACGAAAGTCAGCCTACCATCTCCTCCTAGACCCCAGTCACCACCGAAGACACCACATTGACCATGAAAGTCATTCACTTAGGAGCCCCCACGAACCCCTACTCTCTGCACATCTTCCACAGAGCTCCCGCCCCCATTGCACCAGAGCTATGATATACCATCAATGCCTCTCTCGGAACTGACACATTCCCCGACGACTGGAAACGTGCAGAAGTCAAGCCCCTCCTCAAGAAGCCCTCTGCAGATCCTACGGACCTCAAGATATACTGAGCCATCTTTCTCCTCCCCTTCACGGCCAAAGTCACAGGAAACATTGTCAATGTCCAACTAACAAAGTTCATAGAAGAGAACCCGTTCCTCGACCCCTCCCAATCCGGATTCCGCAGCAACCACAGCACCGAGACCGCCCTACTTGCCGCCACAGATGACATCCGCACGCTCCTCGACCAAGGACACACCACTGCCCTGATCCTGCTCGACCTCTCTGCAGCCTTCGACACCGTCTCCCACCTCTCTCTCACCGTCAGACTCTACAGAACCCAAAGAATCAGACTTCCTCCCTTTCTCTCTGAACCCACTGAGATCAGCTGTGGAGTACCCTACTGATCATCACTCAGCCCCACTCTCTTTGACATCTACATGGCCCCCCTCGCCGCCATCGCCAGACAGCATGGACTCAGCACAGTACCCTACGCCGATGACACCCAGCTCATCCTCTCCCTCACCACGGACCCCCTTACCTGCAGACTCAGATTCCAGGAAGCAATAAAGGACATTGCAACCTGGATGAGCACCAGCTGCCTGAAGATGAAGACAGAAGTCCTCATCCTCTGACCATCCCCTTCTGCATGGGACAACACCTGGTGGCTCACCGCCCTCGGCAGCCCTCCCACACCCACATACCATGCCCGGAACCTCAGCATCAAATTTGACTCCTCCCTCTCTATGACCCGACAGATCAGCACTGTCGCCTCCACCTGCTTCAACATCCTCTGCATCCTTCGCAAGCCCTTCAAAAGGATCCCCCCTAAATCAAGAAAGGCTGTCACCAGCACACTTATAACCAGCAGATTAGACTACAGAAACGCCGGGATCTACAAATCCCTGCTCTGCAAGCTCCAGACCATACAGAACACCACAGCCAATCAGTCAATCAATCAATCAAAGCATTTATAGAGCGCACTACTCACCCAGAGGGTCTCAAGGCACTAGGGGAGGGGGGTCCGCTACTGCTCGAACAGCCAGGTCTTGAGTTGCTTCCTGAAGGCGAGGTGGTCCTGGGTCAGGCGGAGGTGGGTCGGGAGGGAGTTCCATGTCTTGGCGGTGAGGTAGGAGAAGGACCGCCCCCCTGTGGTGGCTCTTCGGATGCGGGGGACGGTGGCGAGGGCGTGGCCGGTCGATCGAAGCTGGTGTTTGGGAGCGTAGAAGTTGAGGCGGCTGTTGAGGTATCCTGGGCCTTGGTTGTGTAGGGCTTTGTGTGCGTGGGTGAGGAGAAGGAAGGTGATTCTCTTGGTGACCGGCAGCCAGTGCAGGTCTCTCAGGTGTCCGGAGATGTGGCTGCGACGGGGGATGTCCAGGATAAGTCGTGCTGAGGCGGTCTGGATCCGCTGAAGTCTTTTCTGGAGTTTGGCGGTGGTTCCGGCGTAGAGGGAGTTGCCGTAGTCCAGATGGCTGATGACGAGGGCCTGGGTGACCGTCTTCTTGGTCTCGGTGGGGATCCACCAGAAGATCTTTCGTAGCATGCACAGGATGTTGAAGCACGACGAGGAGACGGCGTTGACTTGTCTGGTCATGGAGAGGGTGGAGTCCAGGATGAAGCCCAGGTTGCGTGCGTGGTCTGTTGGTTTGGGTGCGCTGCCTAGGGCGGGGGGCCACCAGGAGTTGTCCCAGGCGGAGGGTGAGGATCCCAGGATGAGGACTTCCGTCTTGTCCGAGTTCAGTTTCAGGCGGCTGTTCTTCATCCATTCGGCTACCTCTTTCATCCCTTCGTGGAGGTTGGCTCTGGTGGTGGCGGGGTCGTTGGTGAGGGAGAGAATCAGCTGGGTGTCGTCGGCGTAGGAGATGATGTTGAGGTTGTGCTGGCGTGCGATGTCTGCGAGGGGGCTCTTGTACACGTTGAAGAGGGTTGGACTGAGCGAGGAGCCTTGAGGAACGCCGCAGATGACTTCGGTGGCTTCAGATCTGAATGGGGGAGGCGGACTCTCTGTGTCCTTGCGGCGAGGAAGGAGATGATCCGCTCCAGTGCCTTCTCCTGGATTCCGACGTTGCTGAGTCGCTGCACTAGTAAGTAAGTAAGTAAATTTTATTATGTATAGTTAGTTAAAACCAGTACATTCACTGCATTTAAAACAATTTCTTAAAATATGATAAAAATATAGTCTGTGTAATAGTCTTTGTCAAAAGGCATGCGGTGGGAGACCGAGGGTGGTTGTCGGGCAGTATTCCTTGTGCCAGAGCAGGCTAGATTTTTGTGGCCCAAGGTTCATCCATTAGGTCCCAGAGCCAGGAGTAGCTGCCAGTTGTAGATTTTGCAGGCTTTGCTCTATTGTAGCCAGAAATTTGACATATCTACAGTTCTGTTTTGTGTTTGCAGGGTTCAAGCATGCAAGCACAGCCTGCCTTCGCGTGCTGGTCCCTATCTGCTTGAGCTGGTCCCTTAATAGCTGTCGACGTACTTGTTGGAGCTCTTCACACAGACAGGTCATGTGTAGTATGTCTCCGGTTTCTAGATTGCAGAGCGGACAGACTTCGTGGCCATTGCTCCTGAGCCATGGTGGTTGATTCTCTCTACTGGGCAGGATCCCTAATCTATATTTCAAAAACTTCCGTTTTGTCATTTTTGGGTAACCCTGGCTGAAGTAAGGTTGTGGAGTCACTGCACTATTGTACGGTGGCAGACAGTGTCGAAGGCCGCGGAGGGGTCTAGGAGGATGAGGGCCGCTGTTTCTCCGTTGTCAAGCAGAGCTCGGATGTCATCGGTGGCTGCGATCAGGGCGGTCTCGGTGCTGTGGTTGGCCCGGAAGCCAGACTGCGAGAGGTCGAGGGATCCGTTCGTCTCGAGGAAGGCGGCCAGCTGCTTGTTGACGGTCTTCTCGATGACTTTTGCAGGAAACGGGAGCAGCAAGATGGGGCGGTAGTTCTTGAGGTCGGTGGGGGCTTCTTTAGTAGAGAGCTGAGTTCGGCGTGCTTCCAGCTCTCTGGGAAGGTAGCGGTGTCGAAGGAGGTGTTGATGATGTCCCGCAGGTGGGGTGCGATGACAGCGTCGGCCTTGTTGAAGACGTGGTGAGGGCAGGGGTCGGTAGGAGATCCGGAGTGGATGGAGTTCATCGTGCGGACGGTGTCTTCGGTGCGGATCGGGGTCCAGGCGCGGAGGGTGGTGGTGGGGTGGTGGTGGCTCGGTCGTGGCGTGCGTCGGTTGAGTGCTGAAGCTGTTGTGTATGTCCGCGATCTTGTTGTGGAAGTAGGAGGCGATGGAGTTGCAGAGGTCTTGTGAGGGGGTGATGTCGTTGTTTCCGGCGTTGGGGTTGGAGAGCTCTTTGACGATGTTGAAGAGTTCCTTGCTGTTGTGTGCGTTGTTGTCCAGTCGTTCCTTGAATGCGGTTTTCTTGGTGGAGTGGATGAGTTGGTGGTGTTTTCGGGTGGCGAGCTTGAGGGCAGTCATGTTGTCCGGTGTTGGGTCTCTGCGCCAGGTTCTCTCGAGGGCTCGGCAGTTCTTCTTGGAGCTCTTGAGTTCGTCGGTGAACCATGGGGCTTTCTTGCTACCGGGTCTGCTAGGCGGGGTCTTCAGAGGGGCGAGGTCGTCTGCGCAGTCGCTGATCCACTTCGTGAGGTTGGTGGCCGCTTGGCTGGGGTTCGTTGCGCTGGTGGGTGGGTTCTTGCTCAGGGCGGTCGCGAGCTGGTCGGCTGTGATCTTGTTCCAGCTTCTGCGTGCAACCTGTTGCTGATGGTGGTGGATCGTGGTCCTTCTGAAGCTGAAGTGGACGCAGCTGTGGTCCGTCCAGTGGAGTCCGGTGGCGGGCTGAAGGCGATGTCCTTGCTGGATGAGAAGACGGGGTCGAGTGTGTGTCCAGCGTAGTGGGTGGGGGTGGTGACCAGCTGCTTGAGTCTGAGGTTGGCGAGGTTGTCCAGCAGGGTGTTGGTGTTGCGGTCGTTGTTGTTCTCCAGGTGGAAGTTGAGGTCCCCGAGGAGGATGTAGTCAGCGGAGGGGAGGGCGTGCGGGCTGATGAAGTCGGCGATGTCTTCGCTGAATTGTGTGCGTGGTCCCGGGGGTCTGTAGATGAGGGTGCCTCTGAGGGTGGTCTTGGGGTTGATGTGGACCTGGAAGTGCAGGTGCTCGGCGGATGCGAGGGTGTCGTCGGTGTTGGTCGTGATGCGGATGGTGTTCCTGTGGATGATGGCGATGCCTCCTCCGGTGTGGTTGATGCGGTCCCTTCGGATGATCTTGTAGCCGTATGGGATGGCGATGTCGGGCGCTGAAGAGGCGTTCATCCATGTTTCCGTGAGGAAGGCGACGTCTGGGGCTGTGGTGTCGAGCAGGTTCCAGAGCTCGACGGCGTGTCTGTGGACGGAGCGGGTGTTGAGCAGGATGCATTTCAGGTGGCTGCTGTTGTTGCTCGTCTTGGTCTTGGTTGGTGCTGGAGTAGTGCAGGTCCGGATGCAGGTGAACTTGCAGGAGTTGCAGCAGAAGGGTCTGTGGGTGCGTCTCGGGGTGGCTCGGTAGCATCCTGGGATTTGGCTGGCGTTGAGTGCGTTGAGGGTTGCGGCGTCGTACGTCCGGCGGGTGGGCTGGGGTCTGCGGGGACCAGGGGTCCTGGCACTGGGCATGGTCCAGGCGCGGACGGGCGTACACGGGCTTACCTTTGGCGCACCTTCGGCGCTCAATCGGTGCTCCCGCTGCACGCGTCCGCTGCGCGGTCGCTCTGGGGACGTCATAAGAAGGGAGCCAGTCGGGAGGGTCTGCAGGGAGGCGGGAGCGAGAGCCAATCGGCTGGCGGGGGGCGGGGCCACGGGCTGGGGCAGCGGGAAAAGCTGGAGCGGGCTTGACGGCCCTCGGGTGGCTGGGGCTGCGGGAGGCTGGTGTGGGCTCGGCGGCCCTCGGGTGGCTGGGGCTGCGGGAGGCTGGTGTGGGCTCGGCGGCCCTCGGATGGCTGGGGCTGCGGGAGCAGGCACAGGCACTGGAGCGTGGGGGTGACCAGGCCGGAAGGCGCAGTGTTCACCATCCAGAGTCATCCTTGGCATCCCCCGACATAGACACATCACTTGCAAGACCAAGAAGAGAGCAAATTTCAAGATACTCATACACGCATATAAATGCCTCAACAACATTGGACGCCAATACCTCAATGAAAGAATCACCTTTACCGTACCCAAGAGAAACCTCCGATCTGCCGCCCTCGCTCTCGCCGAAATCCAGCGCATCCGCAGAGCCAGAACTGGTGGAAGAGCCTTCTCCTATGTCACAGCAAAGACCTAGAACGAGCTCCTTATCAACATCAGACACACATCCACTCTGCACATCTTCAGGAAGACCCTCAAGACCTGGCTCTCCGACTGACCGGAGCTGCTTCGACCCACTCCCAGAGGCTTGAGACCCTCTCGGATGAGAAGCGTGCTTCACAATTCCCTGATTGATTGATTGATTGATTGATTGATTGATTGATTGCTTGCTGTACGTCATTACACTGTATGCCACTCGGTGCAACTGCATTCTATCCTGACCCACCCTAATCCACTCCACGCCATTTCACTCTACTCTGAAAAAATCTACTCAATGCCACTGCACTCTACAGCACTCTACTTCACTCTGTGAAACTCCACTCTATGGCACTACACTCTACACCACTCTACATCGATGCACTCTACTCTGCATCCCTGTACTCAGTCAGTCAGTCAATTACTTTATTCGATACTTATAGTATAAGATCATAAAAGTACAGATGAATACAGTTTAAAAACAGCAAAAGACAAATGAACACAATTTCAAAAACATCAATCAATTAGTGCAGAAGCAGAGTGCCGTACATATCAGTGTGAGTAGAAATACCAAAGCAAAATAGCAACAGTAGTAATTAAAAACTATTTAAACTTAATTTAGTGTTGATGTACTGCCACCTGATTTTCCATGATTGAGTTAAAAAAGACGCTACTGACAAACAAACCATGGGGTTAGGCAGGGATTGTAAAAATAACAATGCTACGTGACATTGTTTGAAACGAAATTTGCACATCAAGGGGAGAATGAATCTTTTACGGGGGTCCCTATAAAATTACAGAAAAAAAATTGTACATTTGATTGTACAGATGAATTGTCACTGTACTCTATGCAATGGTCGTCTACTCTACTCCACACTACACCACTGCACTCTAACACTCTACTCTGCAAAACTGCAGTCTCCGCCACTGAACTCTACGCCACTCTACTCTGCGCTACTCCACTCTACACCACTGCACTCTATGCAACTGCACTCTACTGTACTCTGACCTACTCTGCACAACTCTACGTTACTCTACTCTGCACCACTCTATGCCACTGCACTCTATGCCACTCAACTCTATCCTAATCAACTGACCTTTGGATCACTCAACTCTACACCACTCCATTCTGCACCACGCTATGCCACTCTACTCTATGCCACTGCACTCTACGCCATTGCGCTCAATGCCACTCAACTCTACTCTGCTCCACTGCCCTCTGGATCACTCAACTCAACACCACTCCATTCAGCATCACTCTACACAACTCTACTATATGCCACTGCACTCGATGCCACTTTACTCTACTATGTGCCACTCCACTCTTTGCCACTGCACTCTGCACCACTGCACGCTGCATCACTACACCACTGCACTCTACTATGCACCACTCTAATCAACACCATTGTATTCTACAACACTGTATTGTATGCCACTGAATTCAATGCTACTGCACTCAATGCCGCTACACTCTACGCCACTGCAACACTCTATGCAAATGCACTCTACACCAGTCCACTCTACTCTATGTCATTCCAGTGTATGCTAATCTATACGGCTCCACACTATGCCAATCCAATACACAACTCTCTGCCACTCCTCTCTATGGTACTCCAATCTGCACCACTCTATGCCACTCTTCTCTATGTGACTGCACTTTACGCTACTGCACTCTATGCCACTCTACTCCACGTTTTCCTATTCCACTTAAAGACACTCCATGCCACTCTCCTCTATGCCACTAACATTTAGCCATGCTGAACAGAGGCCACGCTAGTGGACAACATGGCTAAAACACAATAGCACAGCCAGTAGCTGTTGCATAGCTGAGACCTATTGGGTTTGTTCGTTGTGGCAGTGACCATGCCCAGCAGCCATGATTTTTAAGGGCCGAGAAGCCTTCTGTTTTGTTTTGCAATATTAGAGGTGTAAGAAATTCTCGTAATTTGCTAACTCAAAAGTTGTGGACCATTATGCAAAATTATGCATAATTTTGCAAAATCTAAACCTTCTATTTAGTGCTATAGTTTAACATGTCAATTTTTGGAATTCACACTAAAAAAAGGCATGAAAAACACTACTAACATGAACAAGAGCTGCTGGCACCCTGGTTACTCGCGTTGATCCCGTTCTCCCTTGCTATCATATTTCCACAAACTTTAACATAATTGCAAAAAAAATACACATGGGCAGTGATAATAATGGCTCTGCATTAAGCTGCTTATTTATTAGACTGGCTGCCCGTGTTCTCCCCTACTGTTTGCGATATTTATCGACCCCTTCATCCGCAAACTGGAGAACAATCAGAGCATATTACCTATCAAAACTCGGAATGGAAACACCAAAACTCTGGCATACGCTGATGACATCGCGATTACCACAAGTAATCCCAGTGTAGCTATCAAAATGATGGAAGAAGAAGCTAAGAGCTTTGGAGAAATCTCTGGGTACAAATTAAATCAAGGAAAAACCCAAATAATCATCAATAAAAACACTAATTACACAAATGAAAGAATAGTTGGAAATGCCGTATATCTGGGTGTTAACATCACTTCCAACCTAGACGAATTAGTAAAACTTAATATGGACCCACTTTTGAAACAAACCAAGAAAAATCTCAGTAAACTACATAATTTACACCTCACCCTAATTGGCAGATGTAACGTTATCAAAATGATTTATTTACCAAAAATTCTATACCTTTTCAGAACCATCTGCCTAAATTTCGAACAGCAAATCTTTAGAGAAATAGAGAGCATTTTTTCTGGATTCATTTGGGGATATAAAAGATCACGCAGAGCCTACAAGTTTATTTCGCTTCCAAGAGATAGAGGAGGCCTCTCTGTCCCTAATCTCAAGATTTATTGGTGGGCTACACTATTGAAGTAAAAAAACCTTATTGACCCCAAATAGACTGCACTACTGTCTGTCACAGAGGAGTCCAGGAGGATCTTAGATCGGGGAGGATCGGTGGCAGTCATCCTCCTCGATCTGAGCACTGCATTTGATACCGTTAACCACGATATCCTCTTGCAGCGTCTCCTGGACACCGGAATGTCTGACAGGGCCCTGGAGTGGCTCAGGTCCTACCTGAATGATAGATCTTTCCAGGTGTACGAGGGCAATGTCACCTCCTCCAGTAAGCCTCTAGGATGTGGAGTCCCGCAGGGATCATCGTTGAGCCCGACGTTATTAAACGTCTACATGAGGCCACTGGCTGAGATCGTCCGTCCGTATGGTATTAAGATCATTACCTACGCGGACGATACTCAGCTAGTGGTCTCTCTGGCACAGGAAGGGGGATCCTCAGCGTGTGTGGATCTTGCTGGCTGCCTGGAGATGGTTAAGAGCTGGATGACCAAGTCTTGTCTCAAACTCAACGGAGACAAAACTGAGCTCATGCTCCTAGGTCGTATCGCACCATCTTCTATCGACACTCTTTGGCCACCCAGCTTAGGACCTGCCCCTGCACCTAAAGATACCATTACGAGCCTTGGTGTCTGCCTGGATAGGTCCCGGTCATTTGACCAGCAGGCAATAAAACTATCTGCTATCTGTTTTGGCATCCTTAGAGTCATCAGAAAGATCCTCCCTCTACTCCCCTTCGAAGCAAGAAAGACCGTGGTCCTGGGCCTGATCCAATCACGGCTGGATTATGGGAATGCTTTATATCTGGGAGCTCCTGATTTTACTCTGCGCAAACTGCAGTTGATACAGAATTGCGCAGCACAGACTCATTTACAAATACCCCGCAGATCGTCAGTAAAGTCCGGCCTAAGGAGACTGCACTGGCTGCCCTTTGGGGAAAGAGTTCATTTCAAATCACTCTGTATTGCACATCAGGCCTTCTGGTCTTTAGGCCCAGCAATTAATCTTCCCCTTATTACACCCTATCATCCTGCCAGACAGCTGCGCTCAACCTCTGACAATCTGGCCATTGTGCCGAAAATAAAGAAATCAAGATCGGGAGGCCGCTCCTTTTCCTACAATGTAGCCAAGCTGTGGAATGCCCTTCCCCAGCATTTAAGATCTAACCCCGACCTCATTTCTTTCCGCAAACAGCTGAAAACGCTTCTGTTCATCAACTAGTAGTTGGGTAAGACATCCCTCCCTCAAGCTACCTAAGCCTCAGTTGGTATCCTTAGCGCTTGGACGCCTCAGGGCAGCTATGTGCGCTTTAGAAAACTCAATAAATTCATTCATTCATAGACATCCGATACAAGAAGGTGGGGTTCCAACTCCCCAAGAACTAATACTAGGCTCGGAGACAGGCGAGCATTTGTGGCGATTAACATATGACAATCACTTTAAAAAAGTCTGTTTTAAAACACTTGCAGGCATTTACAATGCATGGAAAAATATACGTAAACTTCTAGGTATCGGACGGTACTCCTTCTACACTAGCCTCTGTCAAAATAGCAATCTACCAGAAATATTTTCGGATTCCTGTATGCAAAGATGGGCTAACTTTGGGATTACCCAATGTCCGGCCTTTTTTCGACAACTGGCTTCAAATCGTTCGAAGAATTGAAGTGTGAGTTTGGCCTAGAATATAGAGATTTTTTTAAATAGCTTCAAATTAGAGATTTTCTAATGAAAAAAGGTTGTGGTAATGCAGAGTTTTACAAAATCCAGGCAATTGAGACAGTTACCCGGAACACCACAGTCAAAATAGGGGAAATTTCGAACAATCTAGTTTCTTCATTACAGGACGATTTGGATAAACATATCTGCAATTGGCAAAATAAATTACACATAAACGAAGGTTCAGTCCAACAGGCATATCAGCTTTCACAAACGATACTAATCTCACCAAAACTACAAGCACAATATTATAAAACTTTGTTTCAACTATATTACACTCCACACAAAATAGCTAAATGGGGCACCGGTAAAGGTACTCAATGTCCAAGATGTGCATTACACGAAGCCGATATAATTCATATATTTGCTACATGCGACTCACTAAGACTCATTAGACGTGAAATCTCAAATTTTCTGTCCGGAATTTGGAACACAAGAATAGAAATCTCAATAGCCGAAATGATACTCAGCATCGATGAAAACCTCAGACCAAAAGAAATATAGGGACTGATCTTTATCTCTATGGCGGTTTTCAGGATATGTTTGGCATCCAGCTGGCTGGATCCGAATCCTCCAACCTTTCCTCAATGGCGGTCAAGATTTTTAGCTACATATAACCTAGAAATAGCAATTTATAGGAGGAAGGGGGTCAGAATGAAAAAGAAATACCTCGAAATATGGAATCCTCTGATACAATGGATGGAATACAATGAATTGTAAATTGTAAGGTATAACATCTAATAAGTGAAACTAATGTGACTTTAACATGAGTTAATCTTCCGCTGATTTCTGACTAAGTTGTAATGAAATGTATTCCGACCTCCCTTCCCTTTTTTTCTTTTTTTCTTTTTCTTTTCTTCTTTTTTTTTTCTTCTCTCTCTTTTCTTAACTACCTGTCAAATGTGGCCGGAGGGGGGGAGGGAAAAGGGGGTGGGTACATGGGAAGGGTGGGGCTCCGTCAAAAAATTGCTCAATAAAGAATTGTTTAAAAAAAAAATAGACTGGAGCCCAACCAGGTCGAAACTTAAACATATAATTATCTTATTTGTTATGAGCTATGACAAAAGCTTTTCAATATTATAAATAAAAGTGCAATATCTGTAAACCAAGTATCATTGTGATTTATTCTCAAAACGTTTATGAGCCTTTCCAAAATGTTTTTTCTTCAGTTCCTTCTTTCAAGTCACATTTTTGAAAGGTTTAATTATATAAAATTCCAATAATACCAGTCAAATAATACAATACTTTTAATCGATTCAATTCAGTCTTATGAGTACATAGAACATTTAAAGGGAAAAAATCAATTGTGTTAATATTTGGTGTATTGGCTACGAACGGCCTTCGTTCTATTCAGAGATATTCATGGAGAGGCCAGCTCCTCACCAAACCCCACTGTCCACATAATGTGCTCCATAGAGAGGTCTTTCAGAAGAGGCCAGCCCCTCACCAAACCTATAACGCACAACCGGAACCCTATACAGAGGTCTTCAAGGAGAGGCCAATCTCACACCAAACCACACTAGGCACAGAGTCCACTCTCTACAAAGGACTTCATGAAGATGTCAGGCCCTCACCAAACTCTACTACTCACAGTCTTCACCCTGTACAGAGGTTTTCATGGAGAGGCCAGTCCCTCCCTAACTTCTACTAAGCACAGCCTACTCTCGTACAAAGGTCTTCACAGAGAGGCCAGGTCTTCACCAAACCCTAGTGTGCCAAGTATGGTTTGGTGTGAGACTGGCCTCTCCTTGAAGACCTCTGTACAGGGTTCAGGTTGAGGAAAAACTTTGCTCCAGGGTGCAGAGTTTTTCAGAACTCCGCAGACTTCGCAGAACGCGGAGTGGGAAAAACCCTTCAAACTCCGAGAGTAGAGTTTCACGTTGAGGTCCACTCTAGACTATAAAGATTCGCACCTTGATGCAGAGCATCATCAGGAGCTGTTTTGTTTCCATCATTAAGGACATCAAGACATTCATCAATATATCAGCCCAAAGGAAGTTTATAACTTTACACCGTTGGGAGCATTGCCAGGCCCCACTGGCTAACAGTCTTAAAGATTTATAGAAAAGTTTTTCTCATTTTAACAGTGAATACAGATGTGGCCCATCTGCATCTTCCTATTTTCAAAAGGCTGAAGAGATGAAAAATTATTTATACAACAGTTAATTGATACATTTTAGAACAATGTTACATATGTTGGAACAAAAGAATTAATTAAAAAAAAACATTTAGGGAACTGCATTTTGGCAAAGTCATGCCACAGATACTTTGTTCAGAGCAAACATAATTCCCAGAAAAAAATACATTTTTTTAAAAAGCCTTGTATGAGCTTTGTGTCCGCTAAAGTTTTAAGAATGCCATCAATTTTGAACATTAATTTGACATATTCTACATATTGGATATAGACAGAAACCATCATAGATAATGAGAAGTGTGGCTCACCGGTTAGAGGAGGCAGACCCTGATGCAGAGGTCAGACCCGGGACCAGGATTCAATCCCCGACGCGGCTGGGCCTTGAGCTGAAAATGTCCACGGACTCGATAATTCTCGCCTCGGTGCCTACTCTAATCATGGGTTCACACGCTGCAACTCTGGGCAGTAGCTTGCTTAATCTCCACTATGGCCCCACCGCGATGGGATGCCTGGTCTTCACCTTGGGAATGCCCAGTAGGGGTAATCTCACAGGGAAAGGCCAGGACGGATTCCCAAAGCAAGTGCCTTGAGACCTTACGGTGAAAGGCACTATATAAGAACGTATGATTTATTGGAAAGAAAATGTGCAGAATGAAACCTACAGTCTCACATAATTAGCTTTAAATGGTATTACCTTATGGCCAACTGATAATGCAACATGTGAGTACAGAGAGCTGTCTAAAGCTACAGTCCCATTACCAAGTGGGCAAGACCTGAGGTAGAACATATATCCCCCTATGAGTAAAACTACCATTAGTGTAGGGAGGTTGAGCCAAAGATGGCTGTCTCCATTTCCCTTGAATGCTTTTAAGAAACTTATTTCAGAGATCACAGAAAATATGGAGTTGAGTGATTTGCAACTCTGTAGACAGCGCACTACAAGGACGCGCTTACCGGCTTGGGAGACAGGCAAAACCGGACCTCGCCGCACCCGCTCCGCGGGTGCCGCTTCGGCGTTGGACTTTGCAAGGGGCGTCATCCCAGACTCTAGTGGGAAAACCTTGTGACAGTGGTTGAGGGCTGCAGGGCTGCGAGCGTCAGGGACTCCATTACCCAGGAGTCCCTGTCAGACCAGTAACAACTTCCGGTCCGCTCTCCCTGGCGGCCGCCCACTGAAGGATCTTTAAAACCATCAATTTCCCCTAGCACCAGCGGGACATTTGCAACTCTGTAGACAGCGCACTACAAGGACGCGCTTACCGGCTTGGGAGACAGGCAAAACCGGACCTCGCCGCACCCGCTCCGCGGGTGCCGCTTCGGCGTTGGACTTTGCAAGGGGCGTCATCCAAGACTCTAGTGGGAAAACCTTGTGACAGTGGTTGAGGGCTGCAGGGCTGCGAGCGTCAGGGACTCCATTACCCAGGAGTCCCTGTCAGACCAGTAACAACTTCCGGTCCGCTCTCCCTGGCGGCCCGCCCACTTTCTATAGCGCAGGCATAACTGGGACTAGCCCTCCCGCAGCGCGGGACGCAGCCCGGAGCAAAGACCGGGCTAAGAGCGGGCCGTTTGAGGCCGTTCGAGGACGGCAGCGGACGGCCCTGGCCCACAACCCCTGGTCTGTTGTGTAACTAGTAAGATAGGCTAAATTGTGCCCGGAGCGGATTTGGGTTTTTGCATATTTGTACTGTCTATCAGGGCGGTTTATCTAGTTAACATCGCATTTGTACAAAGAGTGTATTCAGGTCCGATTATAGAAGTTGGGGTTGATTCTGACATCATGGTTCTGAGATCCGGTAAAACTCGTAACGTCCAAATCCAAACACCCACAGGAGTGGTATCAGGCCCATTAGACGCTTTTATCACGCGAGCCACGGGTATCCTGGAAAAGGAAATTGCAATGGTGGAAAAGCGTCTTTCCTTAGATTTAGTTAGCGGAAAACGCTCTTCACTAGGTAGGTTGGCCAAGATCCCCAGCCCCGTGCCACCTGAACAAGCACACGCAGCTTTTAATTGCATACACCTAGACACTACGGAAGCTATTGTCCATATGGATAGTGAGGAGATAAATCCTCCTGCTCACACCACACTTTTCCCTAAACATCCCCTGGACGATCATGAATTAACAGGAGAAATTGATACTCAGGATAGCCATATCACCAAACAAAGTTCTGATTCGGTCGATTTATTCCCTGACTCACCCAAAGTAGATTCTAATGCCCCAGTTCACACCGATTTTACAGGTACAGACAAGGGTTCTAGGAAAAGAAAACAAGACTCCAGTCATAAGGGAGGGAGAGAACCTAAGATGCCAAAACTAAAAGATCCCCTTGGTAACCCCACACTAGGATCAGGCCATCCAAGCGGAAATCAATGCACAAATGCATTGCCTAACACCCTATGCCCCTCCCTTATCTCCTTAGGTTCCTCAAACCCATGTCCAACATGTCTAAGCAGTGATGATTCCCTGCTGGCAAAGATGGAGGCTCTAATGAAAAACCTCCTATCACCTGTTTTGGAGAGGACTAGACTAATGACATTGCAAATAAACTCTCTGGAGGCTGTAGTTAATGCGAACTCTGCAATACTATTGTCCTTATCGGACATAGATTCCGGGTTGGCTAAACACACCCATTCATCCTCGGCCCCAAAAACAACTATTATTCCACCCAGTCTCGTTGTTAACAACCAAAATCCATCTGGACCAGTAATGGATAACCCTAACTCTAACAAAGGGAGTGCTCATAAAAATTCTTTAAACAAGGTATCAAAGGCCGCACCCCAACGCTCTCATATGACAAAGCCTATGAATAAAACCCCCGCTAGATGTCAATCAACCAAACTACCCCCTCAGGTAAAACCCAATACCGCCACCCAGAGCCTCCCACCCCATAGGCCCCCAGCAAACCACCAAAATACCCTTAATCCCCCGGCGAAGAAGCAACCCAGGTATCCTACGCCGCGGGTCGATATCCCCATAGAGGCAACACCTTATACCATGGTGCTGACCGGTGTTGCCCCACTGCCATCTGGTAAAAGGGAGACTCATGACGACCTGCGCAATAAGGTTATCTTTTGGCTGAATAAAAACAGACCTTTGCCTCCATCCTCGCCAACAGAAATCTTATTTGTAAGGAGGGTTGACTGGGTGGGCCAGAGTCCCAAGGATTTGGAGGGTGATTGTATTTTAATATCGTTCAGGGACTCCTGGGTGGTGGACACAATCTGTCGAGAAGCCAGGTTTGCCAGACAGGGGGACGTTCAAACTTTAGACCTTTCTTATTTCTACCCCCAAAGACAGGCTCACTCCCAAAAGGCCCCCAGACAGGGACGAACCATCGCTAAGAACTTCCCCATGACACCACATCTACCAATTTTTCCACCACTATTCAACCGCTTTGGTCCCCTGTCCAACTTGGAGGCCGTTGATTGACTCCATAAACCACCCCAAACACCAGAACCCGTAGAAAATGCCGACCCTGGGGTAGGGGGTAAGAGGCAGGGCCAGGCGCCCCCCCAATTCACAGCCATGGTAGAGGAGTGGAAAAGGGTCCCATCACCAACAGGGAGGGATACACCATCTTCTAGGGATGGGGGAATCTCTTTGTCGATGGTTGAACATAGCCTCACGGGGGGGGCAGAAAATGGGCTGGAAGTTGGGACAAGACAGGATACGCATGCAGCCTCCGAGGTGGTGGCCTCTTCTATAGCACCCACATCGGAAACTCTTGCCCTAGTGTCCTGGAACATTGCTGGGATTAAAAACCGCGTCCATTCTGGTGACTGGCTCGAGTTTATGGATAAATATGATGTCATACTACTCCAGGAAACCTGGGCTGCTGACCCAATTTTCAAGCAGGGTTATGTAAATTTTTATAAAGCAGCCACTCGAAGTGCTACTGGGAATACCAAAGGGCGAGCCTCCGGGGGGCTACTGATCTGGGTGAGACAATCCCTGGGTTATTGTATCACGGAGATAAGTGTACCAAACCCGGACCTCCTTATTGTTAGGTTGGGAAGGACTGGCCACCGGGACCTGATTTTGCTAAACATATATGCACGAGGCCTGCCAGGTGGCCGTACGCCACCACTGTTGGAGGTATTAGAATCTGCTCTGGCAGCCCTCGATTGTACCAATGTCATCTTGCTTGCTGGGGACCTAAATTGTTGCTTTGAACCCCTATTAGACCCTGGGGACTGTTGGGGCTCTGTGGAGGACACAGTATGGGGCATACCTGAGCTGATGACTGTTAAACCAGTACCCGCCACAGAGGCAGCGGTGAATTGGACGGCTTTTTGTCTTAACAGTGGCTTTCGGGCCTGTAATGGCCGAACTAAATCAGACCAGGGAGCCAACTGCACTTTTGACAACGGGCTAAGAAGAAGCCGCATCAATTACATCTTGTTGAAAGTAGCAGATTGGTCTCTGATGCTGGACATGGAGGTAACTCCCCGCCCTGAAAGCGACCACAATCCCCTGACTCTGCAATTGAAGTTGCCAGGACTAGCAAGATTAGAGGAACCCGGTATCTCTCAGACGGGGGACACCTACCTAACAAATGATAGGAAGAGGGTAAAATGGTCCAAAATTGAGGGGGATGAGCTATTGAGAAACAAGATTATTAGTGTGGTTAATAATACTTTTAATAAAATGCTGACCCATGTTGAGTTGGGGGACAAAACCAGAGAAGCTGACCTCATTTTAAATCTCCATAACCGCTGCTTTGATGATTTAAAAATCCTGCTTTCGCAACCTTGCCGACAGGGAAACAACTCGGTACCCACTCGCCCCCACAAATGGTACAACAAAAAATGCAGGGAGGCACATTCTGCCCTAGTCAAAGCTGTTAAGTCTCGGAATGCAAGCTTGGTGAAAGCCGCCAGGTCATCCTATAGGAAAGCACAAGGGGAAGCTAAAAGGGAGTGGGAGGATAAATACTGGTCCGATCTCTTGGAAGCCTCCATGTCAAACAACCCCATCAAATTTTGGGAAATAGTTAAGTGGGGGAAGGATCCGGACGGACGCATCCCCACAAACCATGTGCCCCCAAATGAATGGGTGACCTTCTATGCAACCCAGTTCCGTGCAGTTAACCCTATGCCACCTAGCACATTAGAAAAGACTTCCCACCCTATCACCCAAAGTGAGATTATCACTTTCACGGAAGGAGAGGTCGAGCTTGCACTAATTCGCACCACGCGAGGGAAAGCGCCAGGTATGGACCTTATACCTGCCGACTTGTTTAAAACTAACCATGCCCTGTGGATACCATACATTGTCACGGTGGCAAACTCCATAGCTGCAGGTGCAGGCATACCCAAATCTTGGAAGGGGGCGGAGATCCTGCCGATTTATAAAAAGGGCAATAGGTCTAATCCGGGTAATTATCGCCCGATTAGTCTTATTGACTCTATACAAAAACTTATTGCTCGAATGGTCCTGGGCAGGGTCCAAGGATGGATCGAGATGGAGGACATCCTATCCCCAATGCAGGCGGGCTTCAGATCAGGAACCAGCACCATCGACCAGGTGTTCAGATTTTGTCTGATCTACTGGAAGGTGGTGCTGCTTGGCGGCGGTACCATCTTTGCAGCGTTCATCGATCTGAAGTCCGCATTCGATCTTGTACCGAGGGAGAAAATGTGGGGAGTCTTGAAGACTCTAGGGATGCCAACTGAACTGCTTGACTTGATAATTAAATTGCACAAGGACAACTTTGCAAGGGTAAGATGGGGTGGTCAGGGCCAGGTGACAGAACCCTTCCCAGTCACCCGTGGTGTTCGCCAGGGCTGTGTTTTGGCACCCACTCTTTTCCTATTGTTTATTGATCAAGTCGTAAAATTCTTTGAATCGACCCCAACTGATGCCCCCATGCTGGCAGGTCAGCGATTCCCAATGCTCATCTTTGCTGATGACACCTTACTCCTCTCCAGAACACGCAGCGGACTACAGCGGGCCCTGGACCGCTTTGAGGAGTTCTGTGTCATCAGCGACCTTAAGGTGAATGTTGGGAAAACCAAATTTATGGTGTTAACCAAGAACCACACTGTCCGGAGCACAGTTAGTATGGGAGGGGTCAAACTGGACCAAGTAGAGAACATGACATACTTGGGGGTTATGCTAGATAGTCGCCTGAAATGGAAAACACAAGTTGATGCCCAACATCTTAAACTTGCCCGACTTACTGGCTGTTTACTCAGTGAGCAAAGGAAATCAATTACCAAGCGGGTCACACCAGCCCTCAAAATCTACGATGCAAAAATCAACCCTGCAATTCTATATGGTGCGGATCTGTGGGGCCATAAGGATTTGCAGGGCCTGTTTAAAATACAGTGCAAGTTCCTCCGCAACTTAGTTGGTTTGCCACAGTCGTCCCCCTCAATCCCCCTTTGCTTGGACTTAGGATGTCCTCCAATTAACGAGTTGGCCAGATTCAGACTGGTTGCTTTTTGGAGGCGCCTATGGACCTCGCCTGACCTTACCCTATTTGCAAATGGGGTAGTAGAAGTAAGGGCAATCAGTGGATCGGAAAAAATTCCCTGGTTCCGAACGGTCAAATCGATCTTGACGGACATGGGCTTAGAGCACCTTTGGACTTCTCCAGCTGTTAGTATTTTCCCAACTAAACTGGCATTTAAAGAATTGTACTGGTCCACGCTTCGCCTGAACAGAATAAATGCCTCCTGCTCTACTAGTCTTACTGGTAGGTTTCTTTGTTTTAAGTTGGACCCCATACGTGAACACTACTGGGACACGGTTTCCAAATCCTTGGACAGGAAACTTTTCCACCAGTTCCGGGTGGGCACTTTGCCGTTGAATACCTTCACGAAAAATTGGTCCTCTAGCATCACGGATCAATGTAAATGGTGTCCAGGCCAGAAAGAAACAGAGGGCCATTTTCTGTTTGCTTGTCCCAAATACCATGAACCAAGGGTCAAATGGCTAAAACCACTCTTCCAGAGCCTGCCCATAAGAAAATCAGAGGAGGCTATCCATGTATTAAAAACTAACACACTGGAAATTATCACAGTGTGTACTGCCAAATATTTAGGCTGGGCGTGGATACTCAGGGCAAAACAGTAGCTCAAATCTGGATAGCATGAATTTACTTGTAATCCTATTCCCCTTGGGGAAATTTGTTCTAGGGAAATTTGATTCAGGATTGTCTACAAACTGTTTAATTCCTTTTTAATGTATGTGTACTCAATGTCAATTATTTATTGCTTGTAATATTGTCTTTTATGATTCTTTTAATAATCGAAATAAAGACTTTAAAACCTGAAACCTGATTTTCTTAAATTTATACTGCTATAAAAGTAGTGCAGGCATGCTCTGAGAGAGATGCTGCAGAAAGAATTATGGACGTTGATTCAAGACACTTTTATAATTATTAACAATGACTTTCAGACTCTTTCTAAATGTATGTAGACTATCTCCACTACCACTTCCTTCACCTTAAATCTTTCTTAAGAAGATTTAAATTGTTTGCAATATGAGCAAACTCGTATGTGTGCATTGACACAATTGAGCTGGGCACTGCAAATACCTACATTCCATATGGTACCATGGTCGCTCATAAATTATTCTACCATCTTTGTCCCTTACATTACTTCCAAGATCTCAGGAGAAAAAGAATCATACAATCTCCTCACAATCAACCAGAAAGAGAGCTGTTTTTTCTGTCATTAAAGATCCTTACATTATGTGGCTTACGCGTGGAGTAATGTATTTGGTCACCACTGCTTTTCATGTCTATGATTGTCAGGAACATATATTTGTTCAATAGTATGAAAGCATACACAAAACCATACTACAACACAAAAGGAATATTCCTTTTGAGTACTACTGTTGGATAAAAGACAATCATGCGTTCATTAACACATCTTCATGAAGTAATCTGCTAGGACACTCACTTCTTTGTGATAATGCTATCACAATACTCAGCGCTTGCAATCCTTTGAAGCCCAGCATTGCTTGTAAACTCCGCGTCACATCGTTGTTTTTCATTCTTTCTCAGCACACACTTTTAAGAAATGGTTCCTGCATAATTCCAACAGATGGATTCTGTTGTACATTAGGTAAAGAATTTGTATGTTTGTTTGACTGTTACAAAATAATAACATTTTACAGTATTACATTTTATCCTCCACAGGTGAATGGTTTTGGAAGTGCTTCATTGCCAAAAGCTGACATGATAAATGAATGCTATGATAACTTCAACAAGCTCAGACGTTAACCTTAAAAGGAGGTATATTTACCTCTGCTACTAAGATGCTTTCTCTCCAAACAACTCACCTTGCACCGGATACAAACTATTTTTTATTCATTCCTTCCTTTTTTGGTTCTTTCTTCTCAAACCTGTTGGGTGGAATATCAAGTACATCATTTTCATTATTCTTGTTAAAGAAATAAAAGCCAACATGAATGTAAATACATCCTGCCAGACTGAATATGAATGCACCGAGCTATTGCCTTCACTCTTGGAGGAGCCCTAAATGCACACTGTACATTCTGCTTTCACAACCCTCATCCTCTCCAAGTGAGAGCTGTGATCCTATGCTTGAACAGCTCTTGAAACTGTCATTGTGAACATTATGTTGGAACAAGCTCTACTTACCTTTGATTGTTTTGAAGTAACTCGACCGATCAGAAAGCATCAAGCATTATGCATTGTAATGCAGTCACCCATTGTCAAACTTGCTGTGTATAAGTCCTCACATGTGCTGACCCAACTGATAAAATGTGTGAGACTAACAGTCTCAGACACCTTCAGTATCACTCCTTGAGGCACTTCAACGGTGGCAGCTGCTCCGCCTCTGCTGCCGTTTCATCTTTCATTTCAACATTGTACATTTTCAATCGCGTCCTTGTTTTATCTTCATGGGGAGAGCCAATATCATTGCAGGAACCTCCACATTTTCAACTTTTTCTGTTCCAAGCAAGACTTGAAATACTCCATAGTCTTCCTCTGTGAGTTTTTTCTCTGTTGCTACAAGTTTGGAAGTTCAGAACGATAAGAAGTCAGTAAAACAAGAGAAGTTTGCTACTGTTTGTATGGTTTGTAAGGCCAGCTTAAGGCAGCTTTTTGCTTTGTAGAAATAAAGACACATTTTGGATACATTTTTGGCTTTTGCACCAATTTGCATAGTCGAATTAGCACAAGTTATTCAGAAAGAAGCACTCGCCAGACCTCAAGCCACTGATATGCTTGGTTGTGGAGACCCTCTCCTGTCACGACCTCAGATAGAAGTGGATTTTCCAACTACTGAAGTACAAGTCACTGCTTCCTACTGGCCCCGGTGCAATGACACAAATGACTTCTTTCTGTGTCACCTGAAAGTCATCAGTTTCCTCCACAGGATGACGTAGAGAACCACGTCATTCTAGCAGTTTGCATGCTATGCCTGAAACTGATATCTGACCAAAGGCTGGTGGAAGCCACAGAGGAATACATTTGCCTCCAGACTGCCCCAGAAGGATACGCGTCAAATACATCTAAAATGGTGATTCCTTACGCAAACCCTTTGGACTCCAAGAGCTAGCAGGCGCATGACCCACTGTGGAAGGTGAAAGAGTTTGACCACTGGAAGGCCAGTTATTACCGGGGCCATGGGTTATATTCCCCCGGTCTCTGAGGGATCAACTAGCCCAACTTGCACATCCGGTCCACTCAGGTGTCTTCAACACAAGAGTCCACCTAAAGAAAAAAAAGTGTTAGCCAATACCAGCAATCAGACGGAGAGATCAGTTGCATATTGTATGTTGTGCCAAAGAACTGGCAGTCCAGACTCACTAGCAGCAGTCGTCACGGAAGAGGTCAGCGCTGCTCTCAGGCTGAAGCTCAGCGTGGACGTCTGTGCACTGTAATGTGCGAAACAGCTGCTAGTGGTGACTGATGCTTAGATGAGTCACCACTAGTGGAAATTGTGAACGCAATGGGTATTAACCACTCTATTAACCACTGACAGCCAAAATTAGACAACATCTCTGCAGGATATGGGGTCCCTAAAACTGCAAAGATGGACAGTTAGCTCCATATAGAGGGCCTCATTAAAAAATATGCACATCTGATCTATGCATAGCACAATGGACAGTCACTCCAAGATGGACACAAGCCAGCAGGGAAGTTGGTAGGTGTATGGACACCCTAAATATGACGTTAACAATTGTGAATGAGCAACAAGCCAGTACTGAATGGTCAATCTGTCACCTCCTGATAGCTTACCAGATGACCATTCTCTGCACCAACAACTGTGCTCCAGCGAACCTCTTTGGGAGAGCCGTCAGGCATATCATAACACTATGTCTCCCCTAGAGCTGGATAGCTAACAAGCTCAAAGATAATGTATGAGAAACAATACAAGCTCCAGCCAGGCATGAAGAGTCAGGGTGCGCCAGCTGGAGATGGGTGCCTGGATTCTAGTGAAAGACCTGTCACTGGGAAGCAAGTTCATGGCACAGTTTGAATGCCCCCCATGGCATGGTGTAGCCAAGCAAAGAAACTAAGGAATCTAGCCGACTCTGATGCGTGCGGCTGGTGAGGAAATTTCTAGGACAACGACTAGCAGATTCATCATTGGTTTGTTCCACCAAGAGACTGTAAATAATGCCACAAGCTTCCATATTAAGAGACCGTAAATAATGCCACAAGCTTCCATATTAAGAGATCGTAAATAATGCCACAAGCTTCCAGATTAAGAGACTGTAAATAATGCCACAAGCTTCCATATTAAGAGACTGTAAATAATGCCACAAGCTTCCAGATTAAGAGGCTGTAAATAATGCCACATGCTTCCATATTAAGAGACGTAAATAATGCCACAAGCTTCCATATTAAGAGACGTAAATAATGCCACAAGCTTCCAGATTAAGAGACTGTAAATAATGCCACAAGCTTCCAGATTAAGAGACCGTAAATAATGCCACAAGCTTCCATATTAAGAGACCGTAAATAATGCCACAAGCTTCCATATTAAGCTTCCATATTAAGAGACCGTAAATAATGCCACAAGCTTCCATATTAAGAGATCGTAAATAATGCCACAAGCTTCCAGATTAAGAGATTGTAAATAATGCCACAAGCTTCCATATTAAGAGACCGTAAATAATGCCACAAGCTTCCATATTAAGAGATCGTAAATAATGCCACAAGCTTCAGATTAAGAGACCGTAAATAATGCCACAAGCTTCCATATTAAGAGATCGTAAATAATGCCACAAGCTTCCATATTAAGAGACTGTAAATAATGCCACAAGCTTCCACTTGTGGGACACCCCCGCGCCGCACGGCCACCAGCTGCTGCGTGTGCCCCTTGCCTGCCCCTGCCTCGCTGCTGCCTCGTTTGCCGGCTGCCGCCGCTGCGAGTGTTTTTGCCATTTGTTTTGACGGTTTTTTGTGCTTGTTAAGGTTTAACTGTCTTTTTTCCCCTGTTTTTTCGTTTCTTTGTGCCTGTTCCACTGTTTTTGCATTTTCCCCGTGTTTGGCTCTCCTTCCTTGTTGTCCGCCTACCTCGCCGCCCCCCGCCCTCCCTTCCCGCCACCGCCGCTTGTCCCCGCCCCTTTTTTGCCTTCTGTAACCCTCCCCGCTCCCGCCTCCCAGCTGCTCCGCCCACCCGCGCACTTGGCCTTAAATGGCGACCGTGCGAACGCGCAGCGGTTACGCGCAGCGGGCGCGCCGATTGTGCGCCGAAGGCGCGCCAAAGGTAAGCCCGTCTGCGCCCGTCCGCGACCGGATCGCGACCAGCGCCAGGACCCCTGGTCCTCGAGTACCTCGACGCACCCGCCTGACGTACTCAGCCGCCACCCTCATCGCTCTCAACACCGGCCGACCCCCAGAATGCCACCAAGCCACTCCAAGACGCACCCACGGACCTTTCAGCTGCCACGCCTGCAAATTCTCCTGCATCCGGACCAGCCCCGCACCAGCACCCGCCAAGTCGAACACCAACAGCTCCCACCTCAAGTGCATCCTGCTCAACACCCGCTCCATCCACAGACACGCCATCGAACTCTGGAACCTCCTAGACGCCACAGCCCCTGACGTTGCCTTCCTCACGGAGACCTGGATGAACGCCTCTTCAGCTCCCGACATCGCCATCGCTATCCCAGAGGGCTACAAGATCGTCCGGAGGGACCGAAACGCCAACCAGATGGGAGGAGGCATCGCCATCATCCACAGGAACACCATCCGTCTCACGACCAGCACCGACAACACCCTGACCAGCGCCGAACACCTGCATTTCCAGATCCACACCAACCCGAACACCACCCTCAGAGGCACCCTGATCTACCGACCCCCGGGACCACGCACGCAATTCAGCGAGGACATCGCCGACTTCGTCAGCCCGCACGCCCTCCCCTCCGCTGACTACATCCTCCTGGGGGACCTCAACTTCCATCTGGAGAACAACAACGACCGCAACACCAGCACCCTGCTCGACAACCTCGCCAACCTGGGACTCAAGCAACTGGTGTCCACCCCCACCCACCTCGCCGGACACACACTCGACGCCGTCTTCTCATCCAGCACAGACATCGACTTCAGCCACGCCACAGAGCTTCAATGGACGGACCACAGCTGCGTCCACTTCACCTTCAAGAGAACGACGACCCACCAACACCAGCAACAGACCGCCCGCAGAAGCTGGAACAAGATCACAGCAGACCAGCTCGCCACCTCCCTGAGCCAACACCCTCCTGCCAGCTCAGCGAACCCCAGCCAGGCCGCCGACAACCTCACGAAGTGGATCAGCAACTGCGCGGACAAACTCGCCCCGCTGAGGACCCCGCCCAGCAGACCCGGCAGCAAGAAGGCCCCATGGTTCACCGACGAACTCAAAAGCTCCAAGAAGAACTGCCGAGCCCTCGAGAAAGTCTGGAAAAGGGAACCAACACCGGACAACAGAACCTCCTACAAACTTGCCACCCGGAAACACCACCAGCTGATCCGCGCCGCCAAGAAAACTGCATTCAAGGACCGGTTGGACAACAACGCACACAACTGCAAGGAACTCTTCAACATCGTGAAAGAGCTTTCCAACCCCAGCGCAGGAAACAACGACATCACCCCATCGCAAGACCTCTGCAACTCCCTCGCCTCATACTTCCACAACAAGATCACGGACATACACAGCAGTTTCAACAACCAACCAACGCACACCACGACCGACCAGCCACCCCCCCCACCACCACCCTCCACGCCTGGACCCCGATCAGCACCGAAGACACCATCCGCACGATGAACTCCATCCACTCCGGATCACCGACCGACCCCTGCCCTCACCACGTCTTCACCAAGGCCGACGCTGTCATCGCACCCCACCTGCGAGACATCATCAACACCTCCTTCGACACCGCCATCTTCCCTGAAAGCTGGAAACACGCCGAACTCAGCGCTCTACTCAAGAAACCAACAGCGGACCCCACCGACCTCAAGAATTACCGCCCCATCTCGCTTCTCCCGTTTCCAGCCAAAGTCATCGAGAAGACCGTCAACAAGCAGATGGCCGCCTTCCTCGAGACGAACGGATCCCTCGACCCCTCACAGTCCGGCTTCCGAGCCAAACACAGCACCGAGACCGCCCTCATCGCCGCCACCGATGACATCCGAGCCCTGATGGACAATGGAGAAACAGCGGCCCTCATCCTCCTAGACCTCTCCGCGGCATTCGACACGGTCTGCCACCGCACCCTAGTACGGCGCCTCAGCAACATCGGAATCCAGGACAAGGCGCTGGAATGGATCATCTCCTTCCTGGACGGAAGAACACAGAGAGTCCGCCTACCACCGTACAAGTCAGAGGCCTCCAAAGTCATCTGCGGCGTCCCCCAAGGATCATCCCTGAGCCCCACCCTCTTCAACGTCTACATGAGCCCCCTCGCGGCCATCGTACGCAAACACCACCTCAGCATAATCTCCTACGCCGACGACACCCAGCTGATCCTCTCCCTGACCAACAACCCCGCCGCCGCCAGAGCCAACCTGCACGAAGGGATGAAAGAGGTAGCCGAGTGGATGACGACCAGCCGCCTGAAACTGAACTCGGACAAGACGGAGGTCCTCATCCTGGGCTCCTCACCCTCCGCCTGGGACGACTCCTGGTGGCCTCCCGCCCTGGGCACCGCACCCAAACCGACAGACCATGCACGAAACCTGGGCTTCACCCTGGACTCCTCCCTCTCCATGACCAGGCAAGTCAACAGCGTCTCCTCGGCGTGCTTCAACATCCTACGCATGCTACGGAAGATCTTCTGGTGGATCCCCACAGAGACCAGGAAGACCGTCACCCAGGCCCTCGTCACCAGCCGACTGGACTACGGCAACGCCCTCTACGCCGGGACCACCGTCAAGCTCCAGAAGAGACTCCAGCGGATCCAAAACGCCTCAGCCAGACTCATCCTCGACATCCCACGTTCCAGCCACATCTCCGGACATCTGAGAGACCTTCACTGGCTCCCCGTCAACAAAAGAATCACCTTCCGCCTCCTCACCCACGCACACAAAGCCCTACACGACCAAGGCCCGAGCTACCTCAACAGCCGAGTCAACTTCTACGCTCCCAAACGCCACCTCCGATCAGCCAACCACGCCCTCGCCGCCGTCCCCCACATCCGAAGAGCGACTACAGGAGGAAGGTCCTTCTCCTACCTGGCCGCCAAGACCTGGAACTCCCTCCCGTCCGACCTGCGCCTGACCCAAGACCACCTCTCCTTCAGGAAGAAGCTGAAGACCTGGCTGTTCGAGCAGTAGCGGCACCCCCCCCCCCCCCCCCCAGCGCCTTGAGACCCTACGGGTATGTAGCGCGCTTTATAAGTGTATCTGATTGATTGATTGATATTAAGAGATCGTAAATAATGCCACAAGCTTCAGATTAAGAGACCGTAAATAATGCCACAAGCGTCCATATTAAGAGACCGTAAATAATGCCACAAGCTTCCAGATTAAGAGATCGTAAATAATGCCACAAGCTTCCATATTAAGAGACCGTAAATAATGCCACAAGCTTCCATATTAAGAGACCGTAAATAATGCCACAAGCTTCCAGATTAAGAGACTGTAAATAAAGCTTCCATATTAAGAGACCGTAAATAATGCCACAAGCTTCCATATTAAGAGATCGTAAACAATGCCACAAGCTTCCAGATTAAGAGACTGTAAATAATGCCACAAGCTCCCAGATTAAGAGACTGTAAATAATGCCACAAGCTCCCAGATTAAGAGGCTGTAAATAATGCCACAAGCTTCCATATTAAGAGACCATAAATAATGCCACAAGCTTCCATATTAAGAGGCTGTAAATAATGCCACAAGCTTCCATATTAAGAGATCGTAAATAATGCCACAAGCTTCAAGATTAAGAGACTGTAAATAATGCCACAAGCTTCCATATTAAGAGGCTGTAAATAATGCCACAAGCTTCCAGATTAAGAGACCGTAAATAATGCCACAAGCTTCCAGATTAAGAGACCGTAAATAATGCTACAAGCTTCTAGATTAAGAGACTGTAAATAATGCCACAAGCTTCCATATTAAGAGACCGTAAATAATGCCACAAGCTTCCAGATTAAGAGACCGTAAATAATGCCACAAGCTTCCAGATTAAGAGATCGTAAATAATGCCACAAGCTTCCGAGACTGTAAATAATGCCACAAGCTTCCGAGACTGTAAATAATGCCACAAGCTTCCAGATTAAGAGACCATAAATAATGCCACAAGCTTCCATATTAAGAGACCGTAAATAATGCCACAGGCTTCCATATTAAGAGACTGTAAATAATGCCAAGCGCTTCCATATTAAGAGACCATAAATAATGCCACAAGCTTCCATATTAAGAGACTGTAAATAATGCCACAAGCTTCCAGACTAAGAGACCGTAAATAATGCCACAAGTTTCCAGATTAAGAGACTGTAAATAATGCCACAAGCTTGCAGATTAAGAGACTGTAAATAATGCCACAAGCTTCCATATTAAGAGATCGTAAATAATGCCACAAGCTTCCAGATTAAGAGACTGTAAATAATGCCACAAGCTTCCAGATTAAGAGACTGTAAATAATGCCACAAGCTTCCATATTAAGAGACCGTAAATAATGCCACAAGCTTCCAGATTAAGAGACTGTAAATAATTCCAGATTAAGAGACTGTAAATAATGCCACAAGCTTCCAGATTAAGAGACTGTAAATAATGCCACAAGCTTCCATATTAAGAGACCGTAAATAATGCCACAAGCTTCCATATTAAGAGACCGTAAATAATGCCACAATGCCACAAGCTTCCATATTAAAAGACCGTAAATAATGCCACAAGCTTCCATATTAAGAGACCGTAAATAATGCCACAAGCTTCCATATTAAGAGACTGTAAATAATGGCAGAAGCTTCCATATTAAGAGACTGTAAATAACTGGTCCCTGTTCTTTATAAATCTTCAACGCTGGGTCCATCCAACCGCTTGTAGATCAATCTTACGGGTGTCAAATATCAATAAGATTCCCACTAAATTAAAAGGGACTTATTAATCAACACTCTCTACGTCCTGAAGATGGTCTAACGGACAAAGCCACAATTAGACCGAAATGTCGACTTCTACACCTATTTTCTGCTCAAATGAAAGAGAGGCAATATTAGCTTTGTATAGATCTCTTAGATTGCCTGAAATAGATGTCTTTGAAAAGGTGTTCACAAATGTGACTGTGAAGGATTTTTCCGGTCATGTTAATACTACTTTTGGTTAGTTTGTGTTGTTGCGTTTTATGGACCCTACACAAACGAATTTTGAATCGATACGAAATTTTGTTTAATTATACACACCCGAGGTTTTCCTTTTTCCTTTCTTTTCTTGTTTTATCTTCTTTGATAATTAATTCATAGATAAGCAAACACGGTCCTCTGTAATTGATCTTGATGTAAGTTACTGGAATAAGAACTTACTTTAAAATATTTTTTAAGTATTGAAGAGTTATAGAAACAAATCCCTTGTAGGCGCATTTACCTGCTTATTGTAAACTGCCCAAGCTGACAAGGGTCTACTGGGTTCCCCATTTTTGTGATTTTGTTGCAGAATGCAGCTCACTGGAGAAGGGGAAAAAACTAGGTTAAATAAATATTTTCTCTTCATTGCACCTGCTCTGGGGAGGCGGAAGGTTTTGGTGCTGTTCCAGGTTTATGTGATTTTGTATATCTGGGGGAGTGTCAAAATCCATGGGTGTTGCGTGGGAACACCCACAGCAACGCTCATGGAACACCCAGAGCAACGCTCATGGAACACCCACAGCAACGCTCATGGAACACCCAGAGCAACGCTCATGGAACACCCACAGCAATGCCCATGGAACGCCCACAGCAACGCCCATGGAACACCCAGAGCAACGCTCATGGAACACCCACAGCAACGCCCATGGAACACCCAGAGCAACGCTCATGGAACACCCACAGCAACGCCCATGGAACGCCCACAGCAACGCCCATGGAACACCCAGAGCAACGCTCATGGAACACCCACAGCAACGCCCATGGAACACCCACAGCAACGCTCATGGAACACCCACAGCAACGCCCATGGAACGCCCACAGCAACGCCCATGGAACACCCAGAGCAACGCTCATGGAACACCCACAGCAACACCCATGGAACACCCAGAGCAACGCTCATGGAACACCCACAGCAACGCCCATGGAACGCCCACAGCAACGCCCATGGAACACCCAGAGCAACGCTCATGGAACACCCACAGCAACGCCCATGGAACACCCACAGCAACGCTCATGGAACACCCACAGCAACGCCCATGGAACGCCCACAGCAACGCCCATGGAACACCCAGAGCAACGCTCATGGAACACCCACAGCAACGCCCATGGAACACCCAGAGCAACGCTCATGGAACACCCAGAGCAACGCTCATGGAACACCCACAGCAACGCCCATGGAACACCCACAGCAACGCTAATGGAACGCCCAGAGCAACGCTCATGGAACACCCACAGCAACGCTCATGGAACACCCAGAGCAACGCTCATGGAACACCCAGAGCAACGCTCATGGAACACCCAGAGCAACGCTCATGGAACACCCACAGCAACGCTCATGGAACGCCCACAGCAACGCTCATGGAACACCCACAGCAACACACATGGAACGCCCAGGGCAACGCTCATGGAACACCCACAGCAACGCTCATGGAACGCCTTCCCAAGTGCAGAGTGAGGCAACGCAGCGACTTGTGCTGTCTCACCTTACTCCATATCTATGAGGTCATGCACATCCACGCAGGGTGGTTTTGCGTCACCTCATAGGTATGATTATGAGGCTTACCCCGCCGGAACGTCACAAAGAATGATGCTCCGGCAACGCAAGAGTCTCATAAATAAGCCCCAATTAACTGTAACCTTCAGTAAGTAAATGGTGCTCATGTAAAGTACTCCATTATCACATGCAAGCGCTTTCAAATACGCGAGCTGAGAATACCAGTTGTACAAATATTATAATTTTTTTATTTAATAGACTGTGATGTCGCTGTATAATAATCTGGGCCATGTACAGAGTTTACATACCCGCTGTCTTGCCTCTTAGTTCACTAATGGTTCATGTTTAAAAAAGGTCAATAAGTGCTTCTCAGGGCAGTGGTATGTCGTGCCATCGTAACTAAAAGCGTCCCCGTGCTAAGTAAACTCTTCTGAACTTTGAAGAGTCTGTATCCTAATAGACGTGGTTTGTTTTGTGATTTACATAGCAAATATGTTGGGTTTTTTTTTACCTGAGTTTTGTATAGCGCGAACTTGATCTGAAGGTATCAGAGGCTTGACATGAGCGCCACTTGCGTTACAGAAGGACACAGTCATGTTGTTGTTAGGCACGGGGAGAGTAAGGGGCAGATTTACAATAGCAGGCGCATCCCCAGGGATGCGCCAGTTATGGTGCGCCGCAGCTCCACCACCCATGGTGCACCGCATTTACAATGCGGCGCACCATGGGGCAAAAACTGCACAGATGAGTGATGCATCTGTGCTGTAAAGGCGGCGCATTGCTGGAGTTGCGTCGCAAGCGCGACGCAGCTCCAGCAATGCTCTGGGGGCCCTATCTGCCCGATGCTGCGTCAAGCCGTACGCCTGCTTCAAGCAGGCGCAGGGTTTTGAAGCAGCATTGGCCTAAAAGTGACTTAGTGAAATCTTGTAGATTTCACTCAGCCACTTTTAGGAGGCGTTCTGGCGAAGGAACGCCTCCCCCTGCGATGGTACGCCTCCTTATGGCGCAGGGCTTTACAACGTGACGCATCTCCCAGATGCGTCACGTTGTAAATACCCGCCACCATGGCATATCTTTTGCTCCGCCGCTGCGTCAAAAAAGTGACGCAACAGCGGCATAAAAGAGGCGCAAGGGGCTTGTAAATCTGCCCCTTGATGATTTGCCCAGAATCACAGGGTGTTGAGCGTCCCTGCTGAGTCTCGAACCCAGTTCCACCGTAGCCGTTAGGCCCCATCCTCTCCCCAAGTTCAGGGCTCAGCTGGTGCAAGGGCTCTACGATCCGAACCAGGGCTTTGGCTCGGCTCTGCCACAACTCTGGCGCCGGCCTCTAAGGAGGGAGGGATGATGGGGAAAGTAAATGAATGTAAGTTGGGTAGCAAGGGAAGAAAAGACGCAATGGCCTGAAGGAAGGAACGCGTGGAGGGAAGGAGAGAGAGTGAAGGTGGGAGTGGTATGCAAGGAATAGAAAAGGAAGTAAGAGAAGGGAAGATCCCCCTTCCTGCACATCAACAATAAAAAAATGAGGTTTTGCAACTTCTCTGTGTGCGGTATTAAGCAGCACACAGAGAAGTTACAAAATAGCATTTAAAGATTGTTTATGTGCAGGAAGGTGTCCCTTCCTGCACGCTCCCTTGCACTATAGTCCCTTGCACCACTTGCACTGTGGTGCACGGGCAGGGTCGGATTGGGATCACAATTCGGCCCGGGCACTAACAAAAAAAGTGGCCCACATTCAAGAGGCGTGGCCCATATTTAAGGGGCGTGGCCCACATTCAAGGGGCGTGCCCTTTCATGAAACACCATTTGCACAGACAAGGAATGAAAGTGGGAGGATACTGTTCTTGCACACGACACAGGGCCAAGGTGACAATGGCCTACATGCTGAGCAACTAAAAAAATAGCAAGGCCCCTTTCTGTCACAAAATTATTCCAGCCCTCCAGCACAGGAGCACCTGAAAAGCAGCAAAGACCCTGCTATTACTAACCTACTTAGCCCTCCCCAGACCTTCAGCTCAGGAGCACATGAACAGGTAAGGCCCCTGCAATTAGTAAATTAATCAGCCCTCCAGGCCTCGGGAAAATGTCCTGGCAGGGGAGCACAAAACACAGCTTTCTGGGTCATCCAAGGTAGCCAGGTAGCCAGGGGGGAGGCTGAGGTGAAGCTGGTGCATGGGAAGTGCCTTCCCAGTGTGTTCTGGCAGTTTGAGTGTTTACCATTTACTGTAGTATTACCCTTGTACCTGTGTATGGTACCCTTTTGTAACTTGCACAAGTCACTTTTCTCTTGTAACACACTGTTTGCTACCTCTCACTTTTGTTTGCTTTAGATACTTGCACAAGTGCCACCATTGCCTACGTAACGTTTGTTCTTGTGCTGGAGTGTCTGCCATTAATTGCAGTATTATACCTCTACTTGTATTTTGTACGCTTTTGTAACCTGCACACATATCTCTTTTTCCTCCTGTAATGCACCGTTTGCTCCTCTTGTATTTTGGTTGCTCACTATTGTCACTTTTGATTCATGTAACTTAACGTTTGCTTTTGTAATTTGTCCACTTATAATTTTCTCCTAATGTATTATTGCTGTTCCTAGTGTGAAGCGCTCTGACACCTTTGGGTAAAGTCCGCGCTATATAAAATCGCATAAATAAAACAAAAAAATTCCAAACATCACCCCCACAGCAAGACCCATTCTTCCTCGCCCACTATGCCCTGAATGTGAAGGGCTGTGGGCGAGGTGTTAAGACTAACACCGTTTCTGGGCTGCATGGGCGCCAGGGGGCCGAGGTGCAAATGGCTCAAAGGCCTGAGAAACACCTGGCCCCCAGGGGGGCCGATTATTGCAAACAATCACCCCTCCCTAGCCCAGCCTCAGCTTGATTGCTTGGCAGGGCAGGGGTGAAGGAGAGCCCACAGCTGACAATCGCTGTCCGGCCGCACAGCGAGGCTGCTTTCATTTTCTCAGTCTCTGTGTGCACTCTGTGGGCCGGTTTTTTTCTCCCCTTTCCTAGTCCACTCTCTGTGGACTGGGACAGGGGAGAAAAAAACGGCCCACAGAGGGCACTGAGGCACCGGCCCTTCGGCCCATTCCCGAATGCCCGCCTTGCCAATCCGCCCCTGTGCACGGGTGCCTGCGTTGGCGCTAGGCAGCTAAATATAGAGCCAAGGCAGGGGGACACGCAGGGCTGCACCAAAACCTAGTAAATCTGGTGCTGCCTGCGTTTCCGAAGCGAGGAGCGCGGCGTTGGCCTTCTGGGCTCAACAACAAACGCTGCCACATTATTGTAAATATGCCCCCAAGAGAGGGGGTGCAGCATGGAAGGGCTTCGGGTGGCTCCAGATCCCACATTTCATCTGTGTGCGCCGAAGAGATCCGTAAGTGGCAGCCAGTGCCACGAGAAGAGACGCGGAGCAGCAGAGAGCGCTGTGTGTGTATCAAGGCGCTGTACTTAGACCTGCTGTGAATGAGCATCAAACTGTAGTCGTGGGCAGTCCTGGCTCCGCAGACAGCAGGTGCGCTCTTCGATTCCTGGTCACTAGAGCTCCCCTGGGAGGCCTCAGAAGGGGGTGACCCCCCACCCTGTGTGGATACACCTGGGGCACTTAGGGTCGGAAGTCTTTGAGCGCCTCGAGGCTTCTCGGCTTTATTGGGGAGGGGTTGGTGAGGGCGAGGGTAAGACAAACTCGAGGGGCTCACACAGGGGCAGAGCCCGGCTCTAGGAGGGGGGGCGACAAGAGACACCTGCCCACAGGCAGCGCCACGAGAGAGCGCCAGGGCTTCTAGGTGCCGGGTGGTGGATGCATCTGTCCTCGCACCACCTCCCCTGAGCCGGGGCTTCGGCGCACCCTCTCTCCCTCACGCACACGCGTGCAGTGGCTTACTTCTTCACCCGCCCCCCTCCTCTTCAATCATGCCCTGTCCCCCATCCCTCCGCGTCCCTCCTTCCCTCCCTCGCTTTCGTTCCGTCATTTCAGTCTTTCCTTGTTTTATTCTCTTCCCCTCGTTTTTTTGTTTCTTTCATGTGTCTTTTCTTTCTGTGTTTTTATTCCTGTCTGTGTCCCTATGTTTTTCATTCGTTATCTTTTATTATTTATGTGTTTCTTTTTTTCTTCGTATATCTTATAGTGTCCTTTTCTCAGCTTTCCTTCGTTCTGTTTTTTTTGGCATTTTCTTTTTTATTTGTCTTCAAATATTTTCGCTTTCGTTCTTCGCTTTCTTTTTTTCTTTCTTTGCAGGCCGTTA